>NW_026869068.1:452512-530789 GCF_020745735.1 Hemiscyllium ocellatum | reverse complement strand
GCTAAGATGATGCATGCTTATCGCAGTCTAGATGATTCTGCTACGTTTGCAATACTGTAACCGGCTGAACCTCGCACCACCACCACCCTCAAAAACCACAATCTACATGCTGTTACCGTGCAGATCTCTCCTCGACTAGAACAGGCAGCAGCCAATATGCTTACAATGGATATATTTGCACTACAATGCATAGGAAATGTGAATTTGCCTGGGCATTCCTTTAATTGGTCTAATAAGGCAATTTTGTATCTTCAACATTCAATGTGCTTTAGCACTTTTTTAAATATAAACTCACAAACACCTTAACCCCCCTTACTATGTACAAGTTTCTTCACATTCTCCTCATGGTAACATCATGCCAGGGTTTAGTCTGGTGAATCCCCTTTGCTGATTAAACCTGTACACAATACATCTAACAGTCTCTCAACAAAACACTATCATTGGGAAAGATACATTTACTTTGGTACTTTAATCATTTTGCATGACCAGCCACATATCATTTACTTCCTGCTGTGTAAAGAATCTATTTGTAACTTATGATCAAGCACATCCAGGTCTGTTTCAACAACAGCACATCCCAACCTCTCACTATTTAATGAACATAAACGTGAATGATGATATTTGTTGTTCATATCTGAAATATCTTGCAAAGAGCTATTGGCCAAACACTGATCCTTCTGATACCCCAAAGCCTTCACTCCAGATAATTATACTACTCTCTCCATTCCCTCGATTATCCAACGTTTAATACATTCGGTGTATTCCACCCCTACCTACCCATGGACTCTAACATTTTCTATTCACCTCTATTCAACCATGTCAACCGTCTTTTGAAAATTCAAATACTTCATTTCCACTGGTTCTCAATTGTCGATGTCACAACGGACGACCTCCACAATATCCAGCAGGTTTATCAAAGATCAAGATCATTTCCCCCTTCCTGAATCTAGATTGACTCTTCCGAATCATGACATTAGTTTCCAAGTGTCTAGTTGTCACATTCCTTACAAAAGGTTCCAATGTTTTTCTTACAGCTTATATCAAGCTAACCACTGTTTAGTTTGTTGTTTGCTCTCTCTGTCCTGTTTTAAATATTTAGGTTTACAATCGCTGCTTTCCAGTCTGGAGGATCCTTTCCAGAATCTAACCAGCTTTGAAGAATAATCAGTAATTCTTTCACTAGCTCTACTGCCACCTCCTCAATACTCTGGGATGTAGCTCATCAGATGCAGCAATATACCAGCCTTAAATTCAGTGAGGTTTTGAAAGACGTACCTTTTTATTAATTCTAATTTCCTGCTGTTCCCATTTTCACCAGTCACTCTGTTCCCCTGTATTTCTGGAAGTTTCTTTCTGTATTTTCCTCAGGGAGATGGACACAATATATTACTGTCAGCAGACAGATGGGTTCTGTCAGCCAGTGAATATATCGGAGGACTGCACTCCAGTGATGATGGATATGCTACTCACTCCTGCCTGGAAAGTTCCAGAATTAATCCAGTTTAATTCATGATGAACATCAGCACAGTCCTGTTACTGATGTGAGGGTACACAGTATTCTGAAGGAGGGGACACAGCTCAGTGACACCTCAATTTTGGTTTCATACCTGACACCTGGTCCAACTTAGAGAAATGTCCCGGGAAATCCAAGGAAAGATAATTCACTGTCCTGCACCTCCCTATTTATAGAGCTTCCCTTCTGTGGAGCCTCATCTCCATTTGTTTACCATGGACCCAGACACTCTGTAAATGCAGAGTATAGAGTGGGGTCACCAGACCCAGCAGCTGACAATACAAACCCGAGATAAGCATCCCCAGAAACATGATTGATTTTGCAATGACAGGAACAAGTCAATTCCCCACACGGAACGTGGACGCGCTCAGTGTTGAAAACTATTTCTACTCCTGAGTTTCTTTTCCTGGCTGAGAAAGCCGTTGCATCTCTGCACAATCCCACACTAACAGTTTCTCTCTCCAAAGAAGTAGTTGACCGTGTAACTTTACCTTTCTCTGCATCTCAGCAACTACAAGGACAGCACCAGTATTGCTAATGGATTTGATCATCACACTCAGAGGAGAGAGGTACAGGGAACCTAACTCACTTTAAAAAGGGACAAATCTAAATGGATGCAATATTCAGGAATATGGGAAAACGAGGAAATGTGAGAATAACTTCCTATTTTGTTTTCCTTTCAGTTCATCATCAGCAATCCCTTTGCTTATTTTTTATTTCTTTTCCTCTCTTTTTCTGGCCATTTTTCCATCCATTCAATTTAAACCTGGCCCCCACCTCTCTCTCCAACCTAACCATCCATGATACCAGGATAAATAATATTATTTCCCAGTTTGCTTTCAGTTGTGAAACAGGGTCACTGGACTCAAACCGTTATCTGCATTTGTCCTGACAGAGGCTGCCATACCTGCTGAGATTCTCCAACACTTTCAGACGCTGGAGAATTTTATTTTCGATCTCTCGCACCTTGGTTTATTTTCACCTTTCATGCTGTTGTTTCTCGGGATGCCAGCATCACGGGCAAGGGCAGCATTTTTTTTGTCCATCACTTATTGTCCTTGACTACACGGCCATTTGTCAAGACAAAACGGAGCCAACAATGTTGTTGTGGGTCTGAAGTCACATTGAGTTCAGATTGGGTAATAATGTTAAGTTTCTTTAGCAAAGACTATCAGTGAAATAATGAAAATAAATCTTAACGGTTTTTGTTGCCATGAGTGAAATTAGGTTTCATTCCAATTTTTGTCATTCGAATTTAAGCTCTGTCATCGGCTGTGGTAGGATTTTAAACACTGCCTTGGAGTCACAGCCCGTGCCTCTGAATTACCCGTCTAGTTACATGATCACTCTGATACAGAGTCTTTATTGCCTAGTCCGTATTCCTTAGTCCCTGCCAGAGAGAGATGGCGGGGATATCAGTTTAACTACCAACAATCAAATGGATTTTGGGGAAAAAAGCAAAAGAGAGATTGAGAGACAATTTCATGTAAGATCACAGGTTTCAGAATGCTGAAATGAAGACATTTCGACAACATCCTGCAACATGAGCCAGTATTCCTAGGAAAGATAGGAGAAGGGGATATTGGCGTCAATAAAGAAGAGGGAGAGTTTTAGATGAACATTTGTTCTGCAACTTTGTAACTGGGTGTGGGTTCATCAGAGTCTTCAATTCATTGGGCTGAATCTAACAATAGTTTGTCTCAGTGACATGTTTATTGAGTGTGACAGAGGGATTGTCTGTACCAGACTGAACTAGCTTCATGGTGCTATCTTATCGAACTCACCACATTAACTACTCACTCAATCTCATAGTGTTCCTCGCATTCAATGCTACCCCAATTCTCCAAACCAACATGGCTGGAGGGACTCACCATCGGACTGATACCTTTGGCTATTCTATAATCACTGACACTTGTGTCATCTTTCAAAGGTCAATGGGCACATTGTTGTACTTCCACAGTTTGGAGCCACCCTGCACAGGTGACCCCGAGCATGGCAGATAAGGGGAACTAACACCACGATTTTTCAACAGGGGCACAGAGGTCCTCGTGGATGGGCTAGTATGGGGGTCTATTCTCTTCCCAGAGGAGGCCTGAGCATGGTCTGAGCTCACCACCCAGCTCCGTGCGGTCTCTCTCTCTCCCTCTCACACACACACACACACACTTTAATATGAATTCCAGGTAGTGTTCCAAAGAATTCCCATTTTCAGGTACAGGAACTTTCAGCCATTCAATCTCCTGGGTCCTGCAAAAATATGCACTTATTTTATATCCAATCACAATTAGTAATTCTGGCTATTTCACTTTGTCTCACTTTATTGTATTCAGCCAAACACTGCTTCTAAACACTTGTCCTGTTATGAAATAGAATTTTGAGCAGAGAACTTTTTATCCTCAGCTGTTATCTTGACCTTTATCTGAATTGCACCATTTTCCTTGTTAAGAAAGTTTCTCTTGCCCTTTGCCTGTGCCTGTTTCTGTCTGTAACGGTTACACTGTCTCCCACTCAGTTGGCTGGACGGCTGGTTTGTGATGCAGAGAAGGCCAGCAGCGCAGGTTCAACTTCCCCACACTGACAGGGGTTACCATGAAGGGGATACTCTCTCAACAAAGGGCAATCAAGCATGGCCAATCCACTCTAAACTGCACATCTCTGTACTCTGGGAGCAAACTGGAGAAGTAGGAGGGAATCCACACAGATACGTGAAGAATGTTCAAACTCACCTAAGGCTGGAATTGAACCCAGCTCCTTGGTGATGAGCGGCGACAGTGCTAACTACATATCCCTCATACTCCTCAGTTAATTCTGTTAATTACTTGTAGCGGACTGAAGAAATCCAACTGGCTTGTTCTGATAACTGAACCTGACCCAGTCTTAGACCTTTATCATCAGCAATATTGCCAACCTGGTTACGTTCAAAATTTGTAGTGAGCAGTGGAGGAATGGGACTAGAAATGAAAACAGTGACACCCTCCAACCTCAGTCAGAACCGGAACGAGGAGAAATTCACGAAGTGGGAATTCATTCAAGTGGGAATTCTCTCACCTAGAAGATTGGGAGGGGTGAATCTTCATATTTTATCGAGGCTGACTTTGTCTGATTTTCCATAGACAGGTGAATCAGGGATCATTGTGAAATCAGAGAAAAGTGCAGCTAGGAACACAATGAGATGAATCATAACCTTATTGACTGGGGAATAATGTCAAAGGGCCGAATGGCCCAGTTGTGTCTGTCAGCCCTATGTGCTGATGTTCCATTCAGCCCTTCGGTCCTGCTGTGCAGGAGCAGATTGAGGACACTTCGATGGTTTGGTGTAGTTTGGCAAATGTATTGGAAAATCCAGGCTGGGTCAGTCAGTGACCCCCTTCCCCCAATCCCTCTTTTCAGGCTTCTCCTCTCAGTCACTTCTGCTCCTGATGTCGGTCATGTTCCAGGCCCAGATTCGCATTGAATACAGCCCCCATGCCCCACCCAAGGTCAACTCAGACAAATCCTCTGCTGTCTGTGAATGCAACATTTTGCATCATGACTTCCAGGAAAATAGTCAATTATTTTCCAAAAACATAAATAAGTACGTAAGAAATAGGAACCTGCGCTGTCATTCAAGAAGAACATGGTGGATCTACTCCACTGCTCAACTCCACTTTCCTGCTAACCCCTTGCATCCCTCAACTCGCTGAAATGTCACAAACCAATCCACCCATCTGTAAATACAATCAGTGACCCAACCTTCACAACTCTCGGGGTTAGGAAATTCCAGCCATTCACTACCTTCTGAAAGAAAACATTTCTTTACATCTCAGTTTGAAATCGATATTCCTTATTCTGTATCTACATCCTTGACTTCGAGACTCTGCCATGGTGTGGAATCACATTCTCAATATCGACCTTGTCAAGCCCCCCTGTATCTTCTCCGTTTCAGTAATGACACCCTTATTCATTTAAACCACAATGAATAATTGCTTCAGCATTTTTGATGTATTGAATAGTTCAATCCTTTCATTCCAGGGACCAGTCTAATGAACCAACATTTCCGCATCAACATGCTGACGTTTTGTTTCATACAGAGAAACACACCACTCCGTTGTACTGCTCATTTTTTGGGAGTTCTCTCCATTTAATAACAGCCTGCCTTATGGTTGTCAGTGTCATCGTCAAATTCAAATGTATATTGCACTCAGCTCCCGCCGTCAGGAGCTGAGTGCAGCTCTTGCAAGCATCTCTTGTCATCGGACTGATATTTGTGGTACTCCAGTAGATACTTTTTTTTCATAAAGTTCGATGAGGCGTGACTCTCCGATTTCTAAGTGTTTACCAAGTGTCATCCCATGCTCATGCATTATCCACCATACTATGAGCTTCTGTCTTGCGAAGAACCTTTATTTAGTGATATCTTGTGGAAAATCTCTGGAAAGCCTCATGTCTACCAGTCCCCCTTTATCAAGGCCACTTGTTACATTCTCATGGATTTCCAGAAAAACTTTGCATGACTTTACAGGCAAAATGTAGTTCGCCTTAAACAAGACCATGCTGACTCTGTGTGAAGCTTTTCTAAATGTTCTGCAGTCCCTTCCTTAATAACAGAGTCTCACAGATTCCCAGCAATAATGGTTAGGCTAAGTGGTTCCTTCTTTCAGTCTCACTTGTTTCTTGAAGACAGGCGCCACATTGGAGGGTCTCCAGTTTCACTGGATCACTCCTTTAATCCAGAGAGTTATGGAATATTTCACACAGTGCCACCAGCCACTCTGAGACCACTTCTTATAAAACCAGCTATGAATTGCTGATGACCTATTTACCCTTGGTCTTACCTGTTTGAGAAATGCCTTGTTCCTTCTGTTAGAGACAGCTTCCCTCCTATTATTATTTTGTTAATATCATTGAAATATTTACAGCACCTTCCCCTGTGAGAAACGATGTAAAATACTGGTGTAAATTATCTGTCTGTTCCCTGTATCCAGTTCCCCAGTCACACCCTCCAAATGTCCTCAATATACTTTCCTGACTTCCTTTATACCAAAGATCACACACACCTCTTGAACGCTTCTTGCATACATGGAAAAGCTCGTGCTGCTGGTTTTTATATTTCTTGCCTATTTGCTTACATCACATCTTTTCTTCCCTTTCCTTCACTTTCTATATTCATACAATCATATTGCATGCAAACACAATCTTTGATCCAACTTGTCCATTCCGGCCAGATTTTCCAAACGAAACTAGTCCCATCAGCTTGCATTTGGCACATTTGCCTCTAAACGGTTCGCATTTATATGTTTGTCCAAATGTCTTTTAAATGTTGGAGCTTACCTGCATCTGCCAGTCTTCCTCTGGCAGCTCATTCCATAAACACATCACCCTCTGTGTAAAAAAAAGTTTCCTCTTCCTCCCTTTCAAATCTTCCCTCTTTCCCCATAAACCAATGACTCAATGATTTAATTTTCCTATCCCATGGAAAATATCTTGGCTTTTCACCCTGACCATGCCTCCCCTGATTTTGTAAATTTCTATGATGTCACCCCTCAACCTCCTATTCTCCATCTGATACTAACTTCAAGAACAAGCATTGCAAGTTAAGCACTGTAAATTTGAAACAATGTTAAAAGTGACGGGTAAACAGCCCTCAGCCCAAACTTCGTACTGTCATTTGCTTTCTTCTTTATGTTACAATACTAAGGCAGCATGAAAATCTTACTAGTGCCAATAAGCCAGCAAGCACCTGAATTCCTTTGTCTGATTCCTGTGATGATTTCTACAGTGAAAATACATCTCAGGCCAGATCTATGTAATTCTACATCTTCAACATTCTCCCTCCTGGCCTCCATATGACTTTATGTGGTTGTGTTTTCTTTATCTTGCACTCAATAGAGAGAAAACCTATCCCCATTCTCATCTTAATTTAACCTCATTTTATATCATGTTCTCGTTCACCACAGCTAAAAGCCTGTTCATCTGTTGTCACACCCCCAGTTCCCTGTCACCTAGCCCCCACCTCTGGCAAGGAACTAAAATGCCCAGTTTCCAATTCTTTTCAGTTATGAAGAAGTGTCCACTGGACCTGCTCAGTTTCTTCAACAATTTGTGTTTTTCAACATTATTCAAAGATGTGTGTTAAATCTGCTCAAAAGCCCTGTCCAGCACAGAGCGCTGTACATTGGGAAGTGAACAAAAACGCAAAGTGCACAGGTTCATTGGCTCTGAAACGACATAAAGCTGGCATCACTGACACGACAGAGGTCTTAATCATGGTCAGGGAGAAAAACAGAGGAAAAAACATTTACGTCAAACATAGAAGATGGTATTACTGGAAAGAAAATGATTCAGATTAATACGTTAAAGTATCTGAGTAATGCAACAAATTGGAAGCGTGACATCAGGGTGAGATCCTCAGCAGAATGGGATCATGAAACTGGATGTGCTCTCACATCAGAAACCAGGTTAGGTCACTGAGTACAGGGCTGATGGGTGAATGGGTCTTGGTGTGAACTGGGGGAAAGTCAGTCGAATTGATTACAGATATTGCAGCTCACACTGGGTTATCATGTGATGCTGTAGATCTCAGCAGCAGCCGCAACAGAATTGCATTCAAACACAATCCATAACTTTTACCCCAGGATAATCCATCAGTCTACCATTATCATCAACCCATGTGATGGTTCAGTGCCGAGTTTGGGTGAACATGCCAGAGTCAGAACCATGTGTATCTAAACCTGATGACAACCCATTAAAGCTACCACACTTGACTGGTTACATGAAAAATAGCAGAACTACCTTCTTGTGGAGAGGGGGAAATGATCCCAAGACAAACTGATATGATGGAAACTCTGCAGTCAAGCCACATTCAGTCATCAATGTCGATGGACTATTAAACAACTTACAGGAGGAGAGAACTTCACAAATATCCCTAGTCCTGCACATCAGTGTACAAGACAAGGTTGTAGTATTTGCACCATCCTGAGCCAGATGTGTTGAGTTGATAATCCACCTCACCCTCCTCATGATGCCCACAGAATCACAGATGCCAGTCTTCAACCAAATCGATTCGCTGCACGTGACATGAAGAAACGGCTGATCACAGTAGATATGACAACGGCAATGGACCCGGACACCATTCCCGCAATAGGAATGAAGATTGTGCTGCACAACAAGCTGTGTCGCTGGTGAAGTTTTTTCAATCCAGCTCCAACTCCGACATCTGCCTGGCCAACTGGAAAGTTCCTCAACAATATCCAGTCCCACAACAAGGGAATGACTACAGTCTGACCATTTACCACGCCTTCAGTCCCGTCACGATTATCACATTGGTGGGAGTTCTTTTTTACAGAGCTGTCATACAGCACAGAAATAATGTGCTCAGTCTGGTTTCCGATAGGTCCCCATGTGGAGATGGTGCTGTTGTGCAAATGTCACTGGATTACTGATCCAGACCGGGATAATGCTCTGGCAGCTGGTGGAAGTTAAAAACAATTCACAAAATATCGAGACATAAAATCTGGTGCCAGTAATATTGGCCTTCAATCTAATGTCCATTGTAAACATCTGTTCCTTCCCCAATGTCCTTTCAGGAAGTGAATCTCCCGTGCTTCCTGGTCTGGCCTACAAGTGTCTCCAGACACACAGACATTTAATAAACTCTACAATGGTCTCTGAAGTAGCCAAGCAAGACACTCAATTGTATCAAATTGTTCTGAGTTCTTAAAGGATAAAACCAGACAGAACACGGCAACAAGCTTGGTTTTGGAAAAGGGAACGGGAAACACAGTCCTGTCGACCAGACAGATGCTGCCTTCTTAAAGTTTGAGAGCTTGTGAGAACAATGACAGAGCTTTCCCACAGATTGCACAGAAATATCAGGAAGGGAGCAGGCTATTAGATACTTTTAGCATTCCTTGTTCTAGCTCATGGAGGCAAGTTCACTTTTATATCCCTAGTTAATACATTCTTCAGAAGCTCATCAATTCATGTCTTATGCTGCTCAATGATTGACCGTCAAACCCATACAATCACAGAAGCACTGGCTCTGTACTGTCATAAATACAGTACGATCTACATTAGTTCCACTTTCCAAAATGAGGCCCATAGCCATGTATATTATGGCACTTCAAGGGCACGACCACGTATTTATTAACGGTTGTGAGGTTACCTGCCCTCTCAGGAAGTGCATTCATGACCCCAACAGGCTCTGGATGAAAAA
This sequence comes from Hemiscyllium ocellatum, assembly GCF_020745735.1. Taxonomy (NCBI): domain Eukaryota; kingdom Metazoa; phylum Chordata; class Chondrichthyes; order Orectolobiformes; family Hemiscylliidae; genus Hemiscyllium; species Hemiscyllium ocellatum. The sequence goes on along the minus strand of NW_026869068.1, from coordinate 521,082 downwards.
CAATCGTCAAATCCTCACTAAACATCAAACCCTTCACTTTAACATGGTACTCTCTTGTTCTTCGCCCTTTGACTGAAAGGAACAGCTGCTGCCTATCCATGCTGTCGATGCCCCTGGTAATCTTATCCTTCTGAAGAACGTCCCTCTTAGCCTTCAATGCTTCAAAGTAAACGATCCGAGCAGATTTACTCCATCCAAGGGAACATCCTGGTGAATCTCTACTGCACCCTCTCCAGTGCAATCACATACTTCCTGTTTTGTGGCTCCCAGAACTGTACATAGTATTCCATTTGGCCTTACCAAAGTTCCACATAGCTCTTGTAATCTGTGCTCCCATGAATAAAGGCTATGTTTATGGTCGCTATGCTTTGTCAACTTGTGCATTAACTTGTTTAATCACATTCAGGGATGTTTCCAGAACCCTCTGAGCTTACTAGTGTGCTGCTATTCATTGAATCCTCCCCTGTCTGGTTCCTTCTTCCAAAGTACATCACCTCATATTTATCAGGTTACATTCCATTGGCCATTGTTCCACCCATTTGATCATTCCATCTGTATCTTCCTGTAATATAAGGCCTTCCTCCTCACTGCCAACCAACCAGCCAAACTTTGTGTCAAACGCAAACTGATTTATCACACTCACCCTAACCCCCCCCCACCCCCCAAAATTCACAGCTGCATCATTTATGAATGCTACAAACAATAAGGTTAAAAGTCACACAACAACGGGTTATAATCCAACAGTTTTATTCTTAAGCACTAGCTTTCGCAGCGCTGCTTCTTCATCGCGTGATTATGCTCTTCGAAATGTCGTGCTTAAATAAACAGTTGGATTACCATCGAGTGTTCTGTAAATTTTTAACTTTGCCCAAGCCAGTCCAACACTGGCATCTCCGAATCACAAATAAAATGGGGACACAGCGCTGATCCCTGTGGTACACGATTGGATACTGATCTCCAGTCAAGCAAACAGATTTCTACCAGCAGACCTTCTGTCTCCTACCACTAAGTTGATTTGGAAACAACTTGGCAAATTACTAATAAGTCCTACCTTTTCCCTGGTTATTCTGCTCCACTTGACCTACCTGTAGTATATTTGGGGATTCTCCTCAATCTTTCCTGCCAGCAGCTTTCCATGTCGCTGTGTTCGTCAGTCCCCTTCAAATGAAGAATGACCTTCTAATTGCAGTCTGAAATGGTCTATCATTTGCCTGCAATAATTTGCCTTAAATATAGAGTAGACAGCCAGAGAAAAATCCTGTTTATTTCCACCTTGTCATGTGTTCAGTGACGTCTCTAAATTTCACTATGATCATCTCTCATTCTTTGAAACTGTAAAGAACACAGGCCGAGTTTCCACATAAGGCAATATCGCCACCTGAGGGATAAATCTGGAGAATATCCATTGCACACCCTCCGTGGGCATTATATTCTTTCTCAGATTGGGTCACCAATACTGGACTCAATACTCTGTGTACAGTTTCATTAGCAAGCTGTGAAACTGCTTCAGCATGACCTTCCAACAATGTTCTGATTCTCTTAAATGAAGGCGAACCTGACTTTAACTTTTCACTTTTATATATTCCTCCAATTACCATTTGCATTACTTTATTTATGAATTCACTGCATGAGTTCTTATTAAAAAAAGCCTTCTGAAAATCGAAATACGCCATTTCTATTTTGCAATAAACAAGTTCAAATCATTCTGAAGTTTGTCAAATATGAAGACTCTGTCAGACTCTGTCAGTGCATACTGATTCTCTCCAATGTTGCTGTTAATTTCTAAATATCCAATATCAGATCCTACATAATAGGTTCCATCAGTTTACCTACAGATGCCAAGTTAATTGGTCTGCAGTTCTCCACACCATCTCTTCTTCCCTTTGCAGATGCTTGAATCCCTTCCATTTATCTCCAGTGCTTGGAACACATTTACTAACTTCCAGCCTCTGCAGAATGTACAGGAAAATAAAACAGTCATCGACAGCACAACAAATGCGTCTATTGCTGATTTATTTCTAATATTTTGATACGAAGTACAACTGGCTCATCAACTTAGCAATGCTCAATCCAGCGACAATACTACTATGCTAGCCTTCAACTACTACCTTGTTACTGATATGAATTGACTTTATGTCTTTAGTTCCACAAGTTCCATGTGATCATTGGTATTACTCAGCAATTTTATGGATCTTCCTCCTTGATAACAGATACAAAGGAACTGGTTATTTTCTTGGCCATTTCCCTGTTCTCCTCAATAACCTCTCCTCTCCTGATTACAAAATTCCACATTTGACACTGCTTTTATTTTGTTTTCTTTGGAATACAGATTGTAGATATATGTAGTCTTTGTGTTCTTCTTTCACAGAATCATTAAAAGCCCACAGTGCGGAAAAGGCCTTTTGGTTCAGCAAGTCCATCCTGCCCCTCCGAAGAGTAACCACCCAGACCCATTCCCATCCAATTCTACATTTTGCGACCTAATCTACACAACCCTGAACACTTTGCACAAATAAGCATGGCCAATTCACCTAACCTGTAATTCTTTGGACTGTGGGAGGAAACCGGAGCACCCAGAGGAATCCCACGCAGACATGGGGAGAATATGCAAACTCCACACAAACAAATTTCTGAGAATTCTCTGGTTGCCACCATGTCTAAAATTCTCCTGAGCTCACTTCCTATGATTAATATAATCTTTAATTTATTATGTTAACCTTCATGAAGTCACTTGCCCTTACTTTGGTGATTCTACCTGAAAGAAATAGACATATTTTTCAGACAATGCAGGATTTCTCTAGATCTCCTGGTCCTGAACAGGTGCATCCAAGAACACAGCAAGAGGCGAGAGAAGATATTGCGGGGGCCCTGGCTGATCTTTTTCCATCACCCCTGTCCATGGGGGAGGTCCCAGAAGACTAAAGGGTCGTGAATATTGTGCCCTTGTTCAAGGAGGGCGGTGAAGAAGAACCTCTAAACTATAGACCCGTTAGCTTAACAACTGTGACATGTAATTTCCTTGAGAAGGTTCTGAGAGATAACATATGCATGCATTTGAAAAGACACGGTTTCATAAGGAGCAGTCAGCACTGCTTTGTGCATAGGATATCATGGCTCATATTTTTTCGCGTTCTTTTGAGGAAGGGACCTCAAAAGGTGGTAGTTGGTAGACGTAGTCTACCTAGTTTTCAGAAAGGCCTTTGATAAGATTCCACATGATAGGCTGCTCTGAAAGGTTCGATGGCATGGAATTCAGGGGGATCTGGCAAATTGGACACTCAATTAGCTTGATGGGAGAAAGCAGAGGCTAATACTGGAAAGATGCTGATTGGACTGGAGGCCTGTGACTAGTGAAGTGTCTCAGGGGTCGGTGCTGGGCCTATTACTGTTTATTACCTATATCAATGATTTGGATGAGAATGTACAAAGCATGAATAGTAATTAGGATGATGACAATAAAATAGGCAGTACTGTGAACAGTGAGAAAGATTATCAGAAATTGCTGCAGGACTTTTATCAGCTGGAGAAGTGGGCCGAGAAATGGCAAATAATAATTAATATAGATATATGTGGGGTGTTGCATTTTGGAAAGTCAAATGCAGGTTGGCGTTTCATGATGAATGTTAGACCCCGAAGGAGTGTAGGGGAACAGAAGGACCTTGGAGCTCAGGTCCGTGGTTCTCTGAAAGTAGTTCCACTTAGACACGGCAGTGAAAAAAGCTTTTGGCACACTGGCCTTCATCAGTCAGAGCATTGAGTATAGAAGTTGGCGAGTTATGTTGCAGTTAGACAGGACGCTGGTGAGGCATGCACTTGGAGTATTGTGTTCGGTTTTGTTCACTTTGCCATAGGAAGGATGTGATTAAACTGGAAAGAGGACAGAAGAAATTTACAAGGATGTTGCCTGTACTCGACGGTCTGAGTTGTAGGGAGAGTTTGGACCGGCCTGAATATTTTCCTTTGAGTGTAAGAAACTGAGGGGAAATTGTATAGAAAAGTATAAAATCATGAGATGCATGGATAAGGTGAATACACACATTCTTTTTGCGAGTTTTGGGAATCAAGGTCTAGAGGACATCAGGTTAGAGGTGAAAGAATAAAAAGAATCCTGAGCGTCAACTTTTTTATGCAGAGGTTGGTACACATATGGAATTAGCAGACAGCGGTTTGGTTGAGGCACGTACATTAACAACGTTCAAAAGACTTTTAGACAAATCTGCGGATAGGAAAGTTTTAGAAGAATAAGGAGCAAGGGCAGGGAAATGGAATGAGCAGGATGGACAATTTGGTCGGCACGGAACACTTTGGTCCAAAGGGTCTGTGTCCAAGCTGCCGGGCTCCATGGTTCTATGACTATAACAACCATTGCTTGTCTACATTTCACGCTCAAACATTCGATATTGTATGCAAGCGCCATGTAAAATACAACATATTAACGTCAATAGTCCTCAGAGCAAGGTTATTAATGAGTCCTTCTGAGTAAACAATACCAAATCGAAAATAACCTCCTCTCTTGTTAGAGTCACAACATACTCTTCAACCAACCTGTTTTACGCTTATGGAATTTCTTTTTCACAACAATAGCAGTCACTTAATTAACGTAATTTAGATGCAATTTAAGATCATTCAATAATACTGCAGCACCCACAGTATTTGCATCTCTAATTTCTACAGTATACAATGCACAGAATTTGCACGAGAGCATTGGTTTAGATACATAATACACCAATGCTTGTTTCTCCTTCCTATTTGTAAGATCCACCCAATCTGATTCTGTGGAATCTGAGGGACAGGGTCTGTGGCGTTATTAGTGATAGACATGGACAAGACATTCGGGGAGGGTTACCTTGACACTGACAAGATCTGAAGAAATGACCAGCATCACAGGACAAGCATCAATATCCTCCCCACTCTGTCAGGTTAACTGTTACCATACTCTCTCTGCTGCCTCACACTCACTACCTGTTATAGCACTTACCCACTAACAAGGCGCACACTCGATCTCCAAAAAAGGCTCACGCACTACCACTCTCACTATTGAATTCAGCACCTTTCCCACCCCACCTCCACGCTGTGCGCTCTCTCTCCCTCCATTAGTAACACAGCATGGATATAACACTGTGGACTCACTCCCTCCGGATACCTCACCATTTCCCTTCCCCCTCCACCTACACCAGCTCTAAGAGCAGGGCCACACACCCCCACCATCACTCCTCCCCCCCGTTCTCCCATTCCAGGAGAAACGGACTGTAATAGGAGAGAAAGGACCAAGCCAGATGGTGGAGCACGCGATATCTGACCCATCCTCCACCCCCCCCCCCCCGCGCCATGTGAGGAGGACCCTGGTACGAGCCGGAGTGGACCGGGACGTGTCGTATGCAGATTCTGTGACATCCATGTCCCTCCAACTGAGTAAAAAACAATGTTCAGTGAAGGGCAATTCGCACTTTAACCACTCTGTCTATTCTCACAATTTTCTCCCTCCCAAAACAACAAATATCTCATTGCAGAGAGATACAGACACAAAAATATTCAGACACATGTGAACACGCTAATATATTTACACTTAGAGTACTTACACGGAGATAGAACCACACACAAGTAGTGGCATACGGAGACATAGACAGTCGCACACAAATAGGCACAAGCACAAGTAAAACGCACAGGCTAATACACAGATAAACCAATGTCAGCACATAAATACACAAACACAGAGACACATGAACAAACACACACAAGTACACATATGGAAGCACAGAGACACAGATACTAGTGCTTATAAGACAGAGATAGGTAAGTCTTTGATGAATAAGCATGTCGAGAGTTACAGAGAGTAGGCAGGAGAATGATGTTGAGAAACCTCTAAGCCAGTATTAAATGGCATTCAGAATCGATGGGCCGAATGGCCTAATTCTGCGTTTTTAATGCCCGTGCGGTGTCATGCTATCAGTTATTCTCTTCCTTGGAGAGGAGCAGAGAATGAGTTTAATACATATTTGATTGAGAAGAGTCAGTGGTCCTATTGGACAGGTTTAGAGGGCTGAATGGTTTATATCTATGCCTAATGATTCTGTCCTTGCGTTTCAAAAGAGGTGGCGATTTCATGTTAGGTTAACACAGTTTAAAATAACAGGTCCCACACTGAAATAAGGTCGCCCCTTCCACTTTAGTATTGTACTATCTGTAGGGTCCTCATTCTCAGGGAGCAGTGAAGACTCGGTTATTGAAGATATTCAAGACTGAGCTCGACTGATCTTTGCTGGACAGGACAGTCAATATTTATTGGGAACAGACAGGAGATAGATGGTCAAACACAATCAGATCAGCCATGAGCATTCTGACTGGTGGCGCTGAATAGCCAACTGCTGCCCCTAACCCATGTGTTCTTCCCTCAATCCACCCTCGATGCTGTTCCAGGGATATACTGCTGCTACTACCTCATGCATTGTGCCCTCCATCCACACCTCGAAGCTGGGACAGAAGTAGGGGACCACCTCATTCAGCCAGTCTTTATCGTTACCATGAGACTGGAGGAGACCATTCTGCCTCTTTAACGAGTGGCAGAGAAAAATGAAACGAATCATTTTAGCTCATTGAGTACATTTTACTGCACAGCAGGCCATTTAAACTGCCTGAACTGCTACGCAGGAAGCGGTTGCTAACAGTCAATAGAGAGAAGACGTAAATGCTTATTTTCACATTACAAAGCTGTAACTGGTGGAGTGCCTCAGAGATCACTATGAAATAATCAACGATCAATATCTGTATCAAAGGTCTGGAGGAAGAGACTGCATATATCAATGCCCAATTAGCTTAAACGCCAAGCTGGTCATCCAGTATGTTATCAAATGGAGGTCGTGTGTCATCAATGTGATAAAGGAAAAGGGAGGTTAGTGAGCAAAACTTCAGCAGATACAGCATAATGTGAGTTGTCTATTTTGGATGGAAGGATAAAACAATGTTAAAAAATTTAAGTGGAGAGAGAATAAAGAACTCTGTGATCACGGACGGTAATCATGATCATATGTAGTTAGTCTGCACTTGCAGTAAGTGATTTGGAAGCTAAGTGGAATGATTGTGTTTCTGTCAAAGGGTACCAGGTTTGATCAGGAATGTTTTATTGCATCTGAACCGGTGAAAGTGAGGAGTGCAGATGCTGGAGATCTGAGTCCAACAGTGTGAGGCTGGAAAAGCGCAACCTATCAGGCAGCATCCGAGGAGCAGGCGATTTGGCGTAACGGGTATAAGTCCTTCATCAGGAATCTGCCCGAAACATCGAGTCTCCTGTTCGTTGGGTGCTGCCTGACCTGTTGTGATTTTCCAGAATCACATTTTCCGAGTCTACATCTGTACAGGGCGTTGCTAAGACCACATATGACACATTATGTGCAGTTTTGATCCCTTAACCTAAAAACAAGATAATTGTTTTCGAAGCTTATCAAGAATGTTTTGCCAAATTTTCCTGGAGTGAAGGCCTTTTGTTCTGAAACATTGTCAGTTTTGGTCTTAGATGAGAAATCTTTTTGAAGCATACACAATTTCGAGAAAAATCAGCTGGATACATATTTTCTCTTGTCAGGGACACTAAAACTATGGAATAAATGTTAAGAATAAAATGTATTGATTTTCGCACATATATTTTGAAGACATCAAACGATTTTTAAAAATTAACCATATGCATACCTTCATATGATCAAATTATAAAGCAGGAATTTTCTTTTTTGCTAATGAATAGCACTGTGCATAACAACAGCAATGATGCACTTGCATATCGTCCATTATTATCCATTCCAGAGAATGTTCATGACGAGCGCACACGTTCCAGTTTGGTGTTCAGTTGACGTAATTGTATGTTTCAACACAGAGAGGGAGAACAATGTTCCCTGCCTGAGAAGCAGCAGCTGATTGATCCCTCTCTGTAATTGTGTTCCACCTGACAACAGTAAATCCCTGACTCACCGCTACCTGATGAGTCGTGGAGAATTCCTGTTGAGAGATTCATTGGAATCTCCCTACAGTCTGAAGCAAAGGGAATTCAGCTAAATCCAACTATTCTGGCGAGAAATCGCATTACAAGCAGCTTGACTGCCCAGAATGGGCGGCACGGTGGCTCAGTGGTTAGCACTGCTGCCTCACAGCACCAGGGACCCAGGTTTGATTCCAGCCTCGGGCGACTGCCTTTGTGGAGTTTGTATATTCTCCCCCTGTCTGCGTTGGTTTCCTCCAGGAGTTCCAGCTTCCTCCCACAGGTCCAAAAATGTGCAGTTCGGGTGAATTATCCATGCTAAATTGTCCATAGTGATAGGTGCATTAACCAGAAGGAAATGGGACTGGTTGTGTTACTCTTCGGAGGGTCGGTGTGGACTTCTTGGGCCGAAGGGCTTGTTTCCACACTGTGGAGAATCTAATCTAATAGCTTGAGAGGACAGAATAACATTTGGGACAGTCTGTCATCTATCCATTTGTTATGAGTTCAACTATTATGACACTCTGGAAAGCTTTCATTTTTCTATTTTGTCATAAGATGTGGATGTGAATGTGTGTGTGTGTGTGTGTGTGTGTGTGTGTGTGTGTGTGTGTGTGTGTGTGTGTGTGTGTGTGCGCGTGAGTTTGACATTTTTCTAGAGGATGAGCCAGGCTGACATTTATATCATTAGCCATATCACTAAACTTTGAAATTTGTTGTAAACAGTGGAGCAGTCTAACTGCAAAAGCAAACACTGACCCTGCAACATTGATTGGACCACGAATTCTAAAAGGGCTGTTCAAGTGGGAATTCCCTTCCCCAGAAGTTTGTGGTGCCTGGATGTTTACATTTATTCAAAGTTGTGTCTGTTAAATATTTGATAGACAAGTAAATGCAGGAAAATGGTGCACGTACAGAAGAAGCACTGCTGAGACCACAATCAGATCAGCTACGATTTTAGTGCGTAGCAGAGCCAGGAAAAGTGCCTAATGGCCCACTGTTGCTCCTCAGTCCGATGTTCCTATATTCCATTCAGCCCCTTACAGCTCCTGCACATGAGTAGATGGAGACCACTTGCTCGAAATACCTGGTCCACAGTAATCAAGGATCTCCTTCGGTCCCTCACAATTGGCACACACAGTTTGGTGTGGGGTCAAAAATGTTAATTCAAAACCCAGGCTGGGCTCAAAAGACGCCTCTGATCTCTTTATAGAGTGTCTCCTCTCTGCAACTTGTGCTTCATTTGTTGGTCACGATGCAGACCAGATTCATTGTGAATACAGTCCCCATATCTCACCCAGAGATGAGTTATAAAATGCTTTGCTGTCTCTAACTGCAACATGCAATAACGGAATGCTCAGGAAAATTACAACCATTAACTTTCTAATTACAGAATATGAAAGCATGAGGAACAGGATCGGATGGTAATTCGGATGGTCAGACCTGCCATGCCATTGTAGAAGATTATGGATGATCCAATGTTGGTATCAACTCTGTTTTATTTCCCAATTCTTCACATCCCTCAATTCTGTGACAGGTTCAAAAACCCACCTACCTCCTCTACAAATCCTTTCAGTGATCTAGCTCCCCGAACTCTATGTACCAGATAATTCCTGACATTCACAATCCTCTGTGAGAAGGTTCCGCTCCCAAGACAGACCCTAATATCAAGGCCAGAGTTGACTCAGGAACGTTAACTAAATTACATTTAAAAGGAATCAGCCACAATCTCTCCCCTGGTTGGGGTCAGCCATCGCAGAGAGGAAGATGTTCGTGGTTGGTGGACAATCATCCTCTCAGTCCCGCGACATCCCTGCAGGAGATCCTCAGGGTAGCTTCCTCGATACAATCGTCTTCAGCTGCGTCATCACTGTCCTTCCCCATTGTAACATCAGAAATGGGGATGATCTCTGAACATCACACAATGTTCAAAACATTTCCCCCCCCCCCCCAGCTCCTGAAGCAGTCTGTGTCTACGTGCAGCAAGACCCGGACTTCATTCAGGCCCGTGCTGTTAAAGTGTCCGTAACATTCATGTGACAAAATGGCCGGACACTGCACATTTCCACAGTTAACTGGGGAGCTCATTCAGCATCTCAAGCTGGTTTCAAGCGAATATGAGCTAGCATTCAGCCCATCAAAACTACTGAACGGGAAGAGTCGCAGTATTCAATACTCGTGCCTGTTACATAGGAAGAGGAGGGGTCTGGTCAGCACATCGAACTATTAAACAGGAACAGGTGGAGCCCAAACAGTTTCTCTAAACTGTTAGACGGGACCAGAAAGAGGCCATTCAGCCTCGCAAAGGCTTATACAGGAACAGGAAGATGTCACTGATGCTCCAACATGACAAATCACAGGAGCAGATCATAATGTTCATCGTGGCTCCATTGTCTGTGGTGCATGTGCTACTTTAACGTGGTTTGCTGGCAGTGAGGAGGCAACCCAGATGTTTTATGTCAAGTCTCAAGGAGACATCTTCCATCTCCGAAAAGGCAGACCCATGTTCTCCGTGGGGGTCGGAAGCTGGTGGGAATAGCTAACTGTTTTAGTTTGAAGGTATTGTGGCTGATGTTGGGATTGTGGACAACATGACGTTCAGTGCAGGATCACACACCAAATGTACTGGATTAATTTGCGGAGTTCTTATTCAAAGTCTGGATTTCCTGCTCTCTCATTGATATTGGGAGTGAGCGTGGTTGGGGGGAATATTCAAAAAGGTACTAAAAGTATCTGGAATTTCATAAACTTGATAAAAACAAAGAAGCCGTGAGATTTATCACCGTATCAGTGTCTGTTTCGAACATAATGTGTGATCGTCCATCCCCCTGAAGGTTCAATGCAATGCCATCTTATTCTCTCACAGTGCGACAGATTAATCTTCACTCACTCTTCATGGTACCATCATCCCAGGGATTAGTTTGGTGGAACTCCTTTGCACTCTCTCTGTGGTAAGGAGATCATTCCTTATAAAGCAGAGAAAATCTGTGCACAGTATTCCAACTAATGCCTAAACAACACTCAGGGATGATCACAATAATTACTTTCCCGCACTTGGCCATCTCCATTTCTTTCTTATGGCGTTAAAAAATCCTTCTCTATATACTGCCACTGATGCGAAATTTACAACTTCCACTAGACAGGAAAGAGTAAACCATGTTGCTATGGGTTTGCAGTTACACAGAGACCTGACCAAGGAAGGATAACCCATTGCCTTCTCTAAAGGACATGATGCAAGCAAATGGGCTTCTGTTTATTATAAATGATGATGATTTATTTTAAATTGCATCATTTTGATTCATGAGACATCAACAGATTATTATTCTGTGCATCTATATTAAGAGTCAATGACTTGAGTACCATGCACTATCTTCCTGTCTGACAGATTCTATGGAGAGAACAAGTTAAACATCTCAAGTACAATTATCTTGTCAAGGACATGTGGTTAGAAGGGACTGTAAACAGGTGAATCCAGATTCCATAGTGACACAAATAAAGACGTTTTTTCAGAAGTTGCACTGAGGCTGACGAGAAGACCGGTGCATCGCAATGGTGGTACTGGGCAGGATTAATGAGTGGGGAGGATATGGAAATGTAGATCTGTGCAGGGCTATAAGGATTATGGAGTTTGAGAACAGTCCCATTCTTTCTCGCATATCAGTGAGCAATTTATAAATAGTAATTTGCTTTATCGAATTTATCAGGAAGGGATTGTTTGATTGTAAGTGAAGACACTGATTTCCCCTTTTCCAAAATTTACCTAACATGAGCAGAAACACAGTTCAACCCGGTTTAATACACAAAGAGAATGACTTACTAGGAACACCGACTATAGCGAGGATGGGATAGTAACCACCTTGTATAATCCAAATGATATCTTCGATCCGTGATGCTAATGATATCCAAGGCTGAGAAAGGTAGTAAAGACCAAAGGATAAACTCCTGTCCATTGTTGGAATATTCCAGTCAAACGTTCTCAGATTCTGATCTGTTGTTGGAACGTTCCAGTCTATTCTTCTCAGATTCTGATCTCTCCTTCCCCTCTCTCTGGAGCTGCTGATCCCTGTTAGTGCTGTCGGTGATGCTCCTGCTAATACAATGGGCTATCACATCGAAAACAGTCCTTATTTGAAGAAGAGGCTAATCCTCCAGTGACACATTTAGGAATCATAGCGACAAATATTAATCAAAGTCGATGAACAAATAGCTCCTGTTAACCCCTTTCAATTCAATACTGTTATTACTAAATTTCAAAATAACGTATAAAAGTTACACATTCGGAATGGGACATGTAAGGATGACTGAGGGAAGGAATATTGGAGACGGTATATTGATTGTGTGTTATCATTCAATCTGAATTGGATGTGGGAGTAATGACAGAGGATTGTCAGAACATAATTGAGTTTCTCTGATTACAATTGGCAACATGCAGTCTGGAACTAGCGATCAGTCATTACAATATAAATAAAATATTGACAGAACTTTTAAAGTTGATCATCTGATAGGAAAATGTGCCTACATCAACATAGGGTTATAATAGACAAACGGCATGGATATGTTAACAGAGAATTGTCCCTGACAAATGCAATTCAGATTGTTGCTCCAAGATCAGAGAGGACAGGTGAGGGTCATGCTGTTGATTTATTAACGCCAACCAACTGTGATGAAGTGCCACTTACTGGACTTCAATTGCAATGTGATTATGGCATGGGGGAGGATACAGAAAACAGACGGAATTGGGGGACGTGGCTGCTGAGACGAGAGTGAGAGAACATGATTTTGCCCATTCATCAGTATTAGAACGTTTCTCGTCATAAATCATTTGAGGAAGAGATTCAAGTATAAATCTACAATGAGGACTGAGGAGAGCTAATATTACTAAAGTCCGTATGACCACAAGACATAGGAGTAGAAACTTGGCCATTCAACACATCCAGTCTGCTCCAGCATCAATCAAAGCTGATGAATTTCTCAAACCCATTCTCCCCATACCCCTTGATCCACTTTACAATCGAGAACCTATCCTACGCAGGCTTAAACATACTCAATGTCCTGGCCTCCGCAGCCGTCTGTGGCAGTGAATTGCATAGACTCACAATGCTCTGGCTGAAGAAGTTACTCGTTATCTCTATTCTAAAAAGGTCTTCGCTGTGGTCTATGTCTGTGCCTCGGATCCTAGTGTTTACTAACAATGGACACATTTTCCCAAAATCCACTCTGTCCAGGTCATTCAGTGTTTTGTAAGTTTCAGTTAGAACCCCCTCATTCTTCTAAACCCTATCGAATATCGACCCAGGCCCTCAAACGTTCCTCATATGTTAAGCTTTTCATTCCTGGGAGCATCCTAGTGAACATTCTCAGAACACTCTCCAGGGCCAGTACATATCTGCTGAGCTATAGGGCCCAAAACTGCACACAATAATCTAAATGTGGGCCTGACCAGAGCTTTTTAGTGCCTTGTAAGTACATCACTGCCTTTATATTCAATTCCTCTCAAAATAAATCCCTTCATTGTATGTGCCTTCCTAACTACTGACTCAACTTGCAAGTTTACCTTGAGAGACGCCTGTACTTGGATTCCCAAGACTTTTTGCATTTCAGACATCTGAATTTTCTCCCCATTTAGAAAATAGCCCGTGCCTTTATTCTTCGTACCAGAGTGCATGACCTCGTACTAGCCCATGTTTTACTCCAACTGCCACTGCTTTGCCCATCTCCTAACCTGTCAAATCCTTCTGCAGCTTGTCTGCCTCCTCAGTGCTACTTGTCCCTCTTCATATCTTTATAATGTCTGCAAACGTAGCCAGAATGCCCTCCGTTCTATCATCTAGATCATTAATGTAAAATGTGAAAAGTTGACCCAACACTGAGTCTTGCAGAACACATTTTGTCAACGACTGCCATCCTGAGAAGGACCATTTTATTTCCACTACCTGCTTTTTGCCAAGCAGTCAAGCTTCTATCCATGCTAGCACCTTGCCTCTGTCACCATGGGCCCTTATCATAATCAATAGCCTTCTGTGTGGCACTTGTCAAAGGCCTTCATGAGGTCCGGGTAATAACATCCATTGGCTTTCCTTGTTCTATGCTGCTCGTTAATTCCTCAACAGGTTCTAGCAGATGTGTCAAGCATGATCCCCCCCCCTTGATGAAACCATGCTGACTTTGCCATATACGACCATACACATCCAAATATTCAGAAATCTCATCCTTCCCGATCAGTTCCAGGATCCTAAGAACGACTGAGGTTAGGCTGTTTGGTCTGTAATTTTCCGTCTTCTGCCTTATTCCCTTATTAAACAAGGATTTTACGTTAGTGCTATTCTAGTCCTCTGGGACATTCCCTGATTCTAATGATTCATGAAAGATCACCACTAACGTCTCCACTGCCTCTGAGCTTTCTCCCTTAGAACTCTATGGTTTAGTCCTTCTGGTCCAGGTGATCTATCCATCTCAGCCCGTTTAGCTTTTCTACCCTGTTTCCCTTGGAGATGGGTGACGTACTGAGCTTTGGCCCTTCACACTCTTGAATTTTTGGGAAATTATTTATGTCCTCAGCAATTTCTTTCTTCCCAACTACTGTCTGTCCAGTGTCATTTTCCAGCAGCTCAATGTTCACTTTTGTCTCGCGTTTGCCCTTTATAAATCTAAAGAAAATCTTACAATTTTCCTTGATTTAATTGGCAAGCTTACCCTCATATTTAATCTCCCCCTTCCATATGTATTATTTTGTTGGTCTTTGTGAGCTTCCAAATTGTCTGGTTTTCCTCTGCCCTTCGTCACATTATATGCTTGCTCTTTTGCTTTTATTCTGTCCCTGACTGCTGACACAAACACCAATGAAGGAGTGGAGCTCCGAAAGCTAGTGTGCCTCCAATTAAACCTGTTGGACTATAACCTGGTGTTGTGTGATTTTTTAACCTAATCAGCCATGGTCGCTTCACCCCAACCTCCACACCCCCGCCCCCCAACCTCCCCCCTCCCCCCCACTCCTCCCCGCCACCCACCCCCAACCCCGCACCATGCTTCTTTTTTATCTTGGGAAAAATCTCTGTCATGTCTCCTGAATTACTCCCAGATACTCCTGTCATTGCTGTTCCACTGTTTTTCATGCTCGGCCCTTCTCCCAGTCAATTCTACCCAGCTCCTCCCTCATGCCTCTGCACTTGCCTTTATTCAGCTGAAATACCTCAAATTGCAGAATAAATTCAAACATATTATGATCACTGCTCCCTGTGTGTTCCTTCACCTTAAGTTCTCTTAAATAGTCTGCCTTAAAACTAAATCCAGCATTGCCTGTTCCTGAGTGGGCTCCAACACAAGCTGCTCCAAAAAACCCGATTGAAGATATTCCCCAAATTATTTTTCTTGCAAAACACTACCAACCTGATTTTCCCAGTCCCCCCATGTATTGAAATCGCCCATGACTACCGTACTTTGCTTTTTTACCCATCTTTTCTATCTCCTGGTGTGTATTGTGCCGCAGCTCCTGACTACTTATCAGAATCATGAACATAACGCGAACTATGCTTGCTTTTTCAATCTTTGGTGATACTCAATTCTACCCACTCTGATTTTGTGCCATCTGACCCTACTTAAAGTCATACAGTCAGAGATGTACAGCATGGAAACAGATTCTTCGGTCGAATTCGTCCATGCCGACCAGATATCCCAACCTTATCTAGTCCCATTTGTCAGCATTTGGACTATATCCTTCATACCCCTCCTATTTACATACCCATCCAGATGCCTTTTAAATGTTCGAATCGAACCAATGTCTACCACTTCATACCAAATTGTTTCCATACACACACCACCCTGTGCATGAAAAAACTTGCTCCTTTGGTCCCTTTTAAATCGTTCCCTTCTCAATGTAAACCTATACCTTCTAGTTCTCCCACACCCCAGGGAAAAGGGTGCCCCTTGTGATTTTCTAAACCGCGATAAGGTCACCCGTCAGCCTCTGATGCTCCAGTGAAAACAGCCCCAGCTTGTTCAACTTCTCCCTGTAGCTGAAGTATTCCAATCCTGGTAACATCCTTGTAAATATTTTCTGAATCCTTTCACGTTTCACAACATCCTTCCAATAGCAACGAGACCAGAATTCTTATGATTGATTTATTTTCATTCTTACTAATATGGCCACCGCTCCCCCCACGCCACCTGTCTTTTCGATAGGATGTATGCCCTTGAATATTCAGCTGTCAGTCCTGATCCCCTTGCAGCACGCCTCTGACAATTTCAATCTCTACCACAAGCTCATTTACCTGGTTTCTTATATGGCATGCATTCAGATATAACACTCTCAGTCCTGTATTAACCGTTCATTCTCTCAGTGTCATTTGTCTGTCCAGTGTGCTTGAAGTTTGATTGCTTACACTTCCAATACACTCTGTCCTATTTGTGCCTGTGCTACAGGTTTTAATAACCCCTCCTGCGTTCTGCACTGTTCCGTCGTCCTTTAATTCGAGTTTTCTAATTTCCCTGATAACTGAAACCCCACCTAAAACCAAAAAAAATTTGAAAGATCTGTCCACAGCCCTAGTTATGTGATTTGCTCGGACTCTGGTCCCAGCACTGTTCAGATGAAGACCAGCCCATCAGAACAGGTCCCTTCTTCCCCAGTAATAAAATATGCTTATGCAACACAAAATACAGGGACAAAGTGACTTTTCGTACAGTCCAAAATCTGGAAAATACAAACAGATAAGATTGTTAAAATACACTCATGACCTTGAGCTAAATAAATTGAAATGTGAATTCCAAAACCATGGAGGTATTGTGCAAACTTTATCAATCATTATTCGGCCCACAGCGGAGATGCTGAGTTCCCCTATGTCAGTGATCTCCCTCACTGAGATTCTTTGGTCCACTCCCACACACAGTATCTCGGGGTGTTAGCAGTTCCTGCTGCTGTTCGCCCAGTCTATTTAAGTTAATCCACCTTCTCCCTGGAACCAATCGATTGGTCGATTGTATTCTGTTTCACTGTCAGCAACCAGCTCTGTGATGTTACTGGTGATAAATGATCTGGGAAGACAGCCAGTATCAGCACAATGCTCACAGGGTATGGCACCAGACAAAGGGTTTGCAGTCCAGGGGAATTTCTAAATAAAATTTCCATCTTCTGACTATTTTTCTCATGCTGTATCCTGATCTATCCAGCTTCACTCTCGTCTAACACCCGTTCCTCTTACTCAGTCTGTCGCTCCACTTTCAATCCGCTCTGTTGATCTCCCTTCACATTCTTTCTTTTTGTGTCATTCTCTCTCTCTCCCTCTCTCTCTCTCTCAGTCTGTCTCAAATAACTCTCTGCTTTCAGATAGTACAGTTGCAGAGTTTGTGGATGTACAATGGGCTGAATTGCCTCCGTCTGTTCTGTATTAATTCTGAGGTTCTCTGACCCACAATAAAGACTTTCAGTGCCTGGAGAAACAAGCTGGTCCTGTGAAAGACACAGGACGCAATCATCCATTATCTCTTCCTGTTTTCTGTCATGTAGTGCCCTGGAAATATCTGTCAAACAAAATAGATTCAAATTCAAGCAGATGTGCTGTCTCCCCTACCAGCTCTTTGGCCAGGTTGATTTTTTCTGTACTACCTTCCTGATCCTAACATCACTGGCAAGTGACATATTCTAGTCTCTCCAAAATTCAAATATCTTTCAGCATAACTCCGGCAAGATCTTTCCTTTATCTTGGTAAATATATTTATTAGCAATTTTTCAACCTTACAAACATATGAACTTATTGTAAAATGCAATCAATAACAATTATCAGTGTAATAAAGAGAAAAAAACACCAATTACAATACAGCAATTGTCTCCTAACTATTAACCTACCCTCTGATACAAAACAAACTTTAACACTGTGCAAAGCACCACCAATCGAAAAGAAAAAAAATCACAAAATACAAAACAGTTATGCTCGGCACAAAGCTCCCAAACAGAGGAACAGGAGCATTGTATATATATCCGTATTAACTCAGGAGACCCTCCTCCAGGGCCCAGGGCTTAACAAATCTAACCATTCTGTTTAAACAAACACCATAGTTAAGACAACTGGCAAATCCGTTTCCAAATAACTCAAGTAGTGCTGCCATGCCTTATAAAAATGGTCTGTTGTGTGCTGCACCATGTTTGTCAAAAAAGTCCAAGTGAATGTACTCCATAATTTATTTCTGCCATCCCAGTAAGCCTGGTTGGTTCTCAGACACCCAATTCATTGGAATTTTATGCAGTATGCAAGAATATTAAATAGTTTCTTCCCATGCCAGTC
This sequence comes from Hemiscyllium ocellatum, assembly GCF_020745735.1. Classification (NCBI taxonomy): domain Eukaryota; kingdom Metazoa; phylum Chordata; class Chondrichthyes; order Orectolobiformes; family Hemiscylliidae; genus Hemiscyllium; species Hemiscyllium ocellatum. The sequence goes on along the minus strand of NW_026869068.1, from coordinate 502,839 downwards.
TAAAGAAGGTAAATTCGGTAGACCTAAGAGGAGAGATATCAGGTCTAGTTTGACTTCAGTCCTCAATACCCTCCCTATCTGTCCTGCCACAGAGCTCAAGTAAACACAAAGCCTATGGCATGTCCACAAGCAATGGTTAAAAGTACTTACACTTATTTTACATTTGGCGGAAACCGAAGATGCTCCTTTTTTAAACTTTGCTAGATGTTCTGGTGTCAGATGAGCCCTGTGCAGAACTTTTAACTGTGCAGCACATGTCCTATTTGAGATCTCTTGACTATTATCCCATATGTTTTCCCATGTTTCAGAAGAGATCTGGACTCCTCTCTCTTCCTCCCAGACCTCACACAACCGGTTAATATCCAGCCAGGCCCTGCCACCCAGCAGATGATAGAGGGCACTAACCGAAAGGGTGCTTGTGGAATGTAGCAACAAACTCTCTGATCGGGCTTATAGGGTTAGTGAGAAGCATAGTCTTCTTCCGGATGAAATTCCTAACCTGAAAAAAACGTAAAAGTCTCTGCTGGGCAACCCGTATTTGCAGCTCAGTTGCTCAAAAGACATCATAACCTCCCCCTCAAACAAGTCTTCCAAACTAGAAACTCCTCTCGCTGCCAATACTTCGAACCCTGACTTCATCATCCCTAGTCGGAACCCTGGCACGCCAAGTATAGGTGTAAATGACGAAGTCATAGATCACTCTGATGCATTGCCCTCCAAGCCCTGACAGTAATAATGGCAATAGAGTTCAGGAAGTAGTTCATAACTGTCCTCATCCTATCCATGATGAACGGATTCATAAGAGGGCAATTTGCTTGGGAGGCCTCAATATCCAGCCATATTGAGTTTGGATCGTTACCTATCCATTCGCAGACGCAGGACAGAAGGGAACTTCATTGATACCTTCTAATGTCTGGGAAATCAACTCCTCCCCCTCCACGTGGCAACTGCAAGTTAGTAAGTTTGATGAGGAGCCGCCCATGATACCAGACAAAGGAACCAAACCACCCCATAAGTTTCCACAACGTTGACCTGGGAAAAAATATAGGGAGCATACACAAGGTATAAAGCAAACAAGGAAGAACATTGATCTTAATGAGAGATATTCGGCCCAGCCATGAAATTGGAAGAGCCTCAAATCTCTGAAGATCTCGCCTGATATTGTCGAGCAAGTGAACCAAGTTAGTCCGGAATAACAGATCAAACTTGGGGGTAATAAAAATGCCTAGGTACCGGAAATCTGCTCGTGACGACTTAAAAGGGAACTTAGGGCCACCTTCAACTTCTGGCACATCCTTAAGGTTCCCCAAAGGCATATCCTCCGATTTTGCAAAGTTAGTCTTATATTCTGAAATAGCCCCAAATGAATTGATACATTGTATCGAATGAGGTACTGAGGTCATCGGGTTCGATAGAAACCGAAGGACATCATCCACATACAGTGTAATCTTGTGTGCCCTCGATCCCACTTCCGAAGCAGTTATATGGACGTTCTGACGAATGGCCTCTGCCAGCGGCTCTATCACCACCGTAAACAACAACGGTGAGCGGGGGCAGCCGTGCCAACTACCCCGACCAATCCTAAAATTCCCAGACTTCTCCCCATTGGTGATGACCGCGGCCAGAGGGTGGCAATATAAAAACTCCACCCATCTCGCGAAGACTGCACCGAACCCAAACTGTTCTAAGACGTAAAACAATGCGTCCATTCCACCCAGTCGAATGCTTTCTCTCCACCTAGGGAAATCACCAACCTCTGAATTGATCGTTGCTGACAAACTTGGACCACATTCAGCAACCTTCTAATGTTATGAGAGGACCTACAGCCCTTTATAAAGCCTGTCTGGTCGTTTTTATTAATATGAGGCAACACCATTTCCAATCTCAGCGCCAGGATCATGGACAGAATCTACCAATATGAATTTAATAGGGAGATGGGCCTGTATGAGGCACAATCCTCAGGAACCTTCCCCTTCTTAAGAATTAAGGAAATATTAGCTTCTCTCAAAAATGGTGATAGGCATTCATGCATATAGGAGTGATTGGACATCTCTAAACATCAGCCCTCACAGAATCCCTTAAACTCCTTATAAAATTCACCCGGAAGACCATCAAGGCCTGGCGCTTTCACACTCTGAAGTTGCCTTGCGGCCTTCTGCATTTCCCGAACTGTCAAGGGGCTATTAAGGAAAGCGGCCTGTTCCAAGGTTACCCCTGGGAGGACAAGGTTCTTAAAAAGGTCTCCATTTTAGCCATCCTGTCCTCGCAACCTTCAGACCGATACAATTCAAAGTAAAAGCACTAAAAAGCCCCATTAATCTTTTTAGCATCGGATGTGAGGACCTCAGTGCTGCCTCTGATTGTAGGAATGGATTGGGGAGCACGCTTTTTCCGAGTCAGATATGTTAAATACTTCCCTGGCTTTTCCCCATATTCGAACAGTCTTTGTTTGGGAAAGCAAGTTCTTTCTTTCCGTTTTGTGACGGTATTGAATTCAAGGCAGCCCAAAGGGCGGTGATCTGCTGTAGGTTAGTGACCAAAGGCAGCGCAAAATGTGCTGCCTCCGCAGCTTTCAACTGCATCTCAAGTAGACGCTGCTGTTCCGCCTTCTGTCATTTCTGGCTAGCCAAATAGGAAATACCTAATCCCCTAGCAAAGGCCTTAGCAGTCTTCCGTAGCATGGACGGACTACTAGCCATGCCTGAGTGGATAGTCAAGAATTCCTGAAACTCCTTCAAAAAGCATTGCTCGAATTTGTAATCCTTAAGGAGAAAAGGGCCCAAATGCCGGTGCTGCAAACCTAGCCCTTCACCCTGGGTTTTTATCTCCAAATCTACTGCCGTGTGATGAGAGATAGCTATATTCCCAATTTTACAACCCATAATCGAATCCAGAAGAGCCGAGGGAGCCAGAAAGCGGTCAATCCTCATGTGACATTTATGTGGATTTGCGAAAAAGGTGAAGTCCCTGCTGGTAGGGTGAAGACATCGCCAAATATTCACCAGCCCCAACTTCTCGCATAAGTCAACCACCTGCTTGTCTTCCGCAGAAATAGTTGGGGGACCACAAAGCATCCTGTCCACTGTCGATCCAAAAGACAATTAAAATCCCCCATAATAATGCGCCGTGTTCCAAAAGCACTCAAATTAGAGAAAGCACGAATCAAAAATTTGAGGGGATGCACTGGAGGGCAGTAGACTTCTAAAATGTCATATTCCTTCCCATGTATCAGGGCTTTAAGTATCACAAACCATCCCTGCTCATCTTTCACTGGCTCTAATAATGTGAATGGAAGAGTTTTCTGGATAAGTACCGTCACTCCCCTACTTTTATTAGTAAAGGATGAAAAGAATATCTGGTCATAACATTCATATTGTAATTTAAGGTGTTCCCCAACATCAAGATGGTTTTCCTGCAACAAAGCGATATCAACCCTTTCACTTTTAAGGCTAGAAAGCACCTTTTTTCTCCTTTTTACAGGCAAATGACTTCCCTTAATGTTCCAGGTGCACCATGTAATAAGACACTTAGCCATATCCCCTTTCAGACAATCTTGAACCCCTTAGAGGGAGAACCCTGCTTACAAAGAGCCGAGCATAAGTAAATAAAGACTCATAGAGTTGAAGAACTATATATACAAAAACTACTCTATCATAACTATGAACAACTATTCCTACCAAACAAACTACAAAGAAAACCTACTATAAAACCTTGAATGGAAGACTCTTCCCCCTGCCCATAGGGGGCACTCACCCTACACACCCCCTCCTTCTCAGCTCCTTCAAACCCGGACTGTGCCCCAGCGTTAGGCCAGAAATTTAAAAAAACAAGAAGGTGATCCTTAAATCAACAGAAAAAAAGACAAAGTCAGGATGAGCACTCCACCCATCCCTGGCTTCATGTCACCCCTAGTTGTGATTAAAAGAGAAGCAGAACAAACAAAAAAGGGGGAGAGACAACAAAGAACATCCACAAGATTTCCCATCAGAAAACCTAGTTATTAAAATAAAGTAACAACTTATTCCAAAGTCTTTTGCCCCCTTTCCAAAAAGGAAATTAATAGGGAGAAAGAAAGGAATAGAAAAAGGGGAGAAAAAACATGGGGACAGATAGAAAAGAGAACAAACATTAACCGTATTTTTCAGGCCAATCGTCCATTTTAAAGTGTTCACAAAGTTTTTAGCCTTATCCACTGAATCAAATGTATAGACTGAGTCCTCGTGGCTGAAACGAAGCACGTGGGGTATCTCATGGAGTATTGGATGCACAGGTTCCTCAGCATCTTTTTACCTTCATCAAAGGATTTCCTCTTTCGAATAACAGCTGCAAAGAAATCCTGGAAAAAACATGATTTTTGGCCCTTTGTTCAGCAGCACCTTCGGATGTTTTCCCACGGATCTGGAAACGTCTATGACTTATTGCTTGTTTTTATATGAATAGACGTACACTAGGACTGAGCGGGGGCACTGCACGGGCCCTGCCCTGTGCACTGTAACCCAATAAGCCCTTTCAGTCTGAAGCCTGCTGGACTCGACGTGAAGGCCCAAAAACTTTGACACCCAACTTTCAATGAAACTGATTGGCTGCTCACCTTCCTCACCTTCAGGGTGCCTGGCAATTCGGAGATTTATCCTCCGACCACGATTTTCGACGTCATTCATATGGTCTTGCAAGGTCCAAACTTCTTGCTCCGGCACGTGGAACCGACTGATGAGGACTCCCTCTCAGCTTTCGAGGCCTTAGTTCGACTCTCCACCTCCTCCAGTCTCTCCCCGACGCTCTGGATCTCCAGCTCATGCTTCTGCAGCATGGATGCGATCGGTTGGACCTGGGCAAGAATCTCCCCAAGGATTTATTCAATCGCAGCCCTAACTTTCAAGTTAACTCTCTCCATCGACGCAGCCAATTCATGTGAGTCTGTTAAGTTCCCAAGGGGTTTAGGAGAGGTTGCTGCTGCTGTAGCAGCCTCTGGAATGCCTGTTTCTGCAGGGGAGGGTCCTCCCTGCTGCTGTTTGCTTGCTCCTTTTCCCTTTGTTATCCTTCCGACTCCCGAATAGTACAACATATGTGTTCTGTAAGGTTTTAAACTAATAATTCCACCACATAAATTGGCAAGGGATGGCAAAAAGTACCACTTTGCCTTGGCTGTTAGGCAGAGCTGTCCACAGCAGTTCAAGAGAATCACCCGCCATCTTGCCGAGTCCTATTAACTCCTCTTTAATGCCCCAATATTCACGCCCCTCGGCTCTCTGACAGGTCAAAAATCTTATCTAACTCCTGGTTAAATGTTTTCAGTGGTGCAGCTCCCCTAACTCTCTAGCACAGATAATTCCTGACATTGATGTCCCTCTGTGAGAGGTAATCACTCCTTATGCATACACCATCACCGATTGATTGAAACAAGAGACAAACACAGGGGCTCAGGGCAGAGTGAGTGGCCTTGATATCAAGGCAGTATTTGACTGAGGATGTCATCGGGACCACCTAATTATTTGAGCTTAATGGGGATCTGGTGTAACCTCCCCTCTGGTTGGGGTCTTTCAGAGCACAACGGGAGATGTTTGTGGTTGGTGGCCAGATACTGCACATTTCCAAAATTAGAAGAGGAGCTCATTCAGCACCTCAAGCTTGTTGCACACGGATATCTAGAATCCGTTCATCACATCGAAACTACTGAACAAGAAGAGGGACAGCCCATTCAATACTTTTGCTTGTTCCACAGTAAGAGGAAGGGTCTGGTCAGCACATTAAGCTGTTACTCAGGAATAGTCAGTGCTCAGTCAAACACATGAACCTGTTCCATGGGACCACGTGGAGACCGTCCAACCCCTTGAAACACTTATCCAGGAATAGAAGGTTGTCATTGATGCTCCAATATGACAAACCAATGGAGCAGAGACTGCACTCAGAGACGGCTTCACGATGTACCTTGTGGCTCCTTTGCCTGTGGTGCACATGATACTTTATCGTGGTTTGCTGGCATTGAGGAAGGAAGCGAAACATTTTGTGTCTATTCTCAAGAAGGCATCTTTCATCTCCGAGAAGGCATGTCCATGTTTTCCGTGGACATCAGAAGTTGGTGGGAATAGTTAACTGTTTTCGAATGAAGGTATTGTGGCTGCTGTCGGGATTATGGCTAGCGTGACGTTCAGTGCAGGATCACATATCAACTGTACTGTATTAACGTGGGGAGAGTTTATTCGAAGGCTGGATTAGCTGAGTAAAAAAAAACATGGAATTTATCGCCGTATCAGTGTCTGTTTAGTACATCGTGAGTGACTGTCCCTTCCCCTCCAGTTTCAATGCAAACACTTCTCATTCTCTCACAGCACTAGAGATTAATCTTCCCTCACTCCTCACGGTACTACCGTCCCAGGGATTAGTCTGGTGAAACTCCATTGCATTCTCTCTGTGGCAAGGTGATCATTCCTTATAAAGGAGAAAAAAAAATCATCCACAATATCCCAAAGACTGCCTCAACAACACTCTCAAGGTTGATCACAATAACTATTTTTTCCACACTTACACATCTCCGTTTCTTTCCTGTGCCATAAAAAATGCATTCCTTCTAGATGCACCGCGAATGATGTGGAATTAAGAAATTCCTTCCATCTGTGTGTCAGCATCAATACAGCAGCACCAGAGATGCAGATGGAGATGAACATCATGCTCGAGGAGAGACGAAGAAAGAATGCACTTAATATGGGGAACGGTCATTTGCCTGAATGAGAATGAGCAGAAGGCATACAGGAAAGAGTCAGAGGAAGGGATCTACCTTTCCTTTTGTTCTTCCTTTACAAGATGTGTGCAAGACCTGGTCAGGCCAACATGTTTTGCCGATCTTGTACTGAGTGGCTGGTTCACATGTTCCACAGGACGGTAAATAGTAAAACACATTGCTGTGGGTTTGCAGTCACATAGAGGTCTGACCAGGGAAGGATGACCCATTTCCTTCGCCAAAGGACATGAGGCAAGCAGATGGGATTTTCATAATTCATGATGATGGCTTCATTTCAATTTCACCAATTTCCTTCATGCGATGTATCAACAGATTATTATTCTGTGTCTCCTGCCATTACATAGAACATAGAACAGTACAACACAGAACAGGCCCTTCAGCCCATGATGTTGTGCCGATAATTATTCTGAATTAAACAGATATACACAGAAACGCACACACACCACCCTCCACCACCACCCTGTCTCCTGCCATTAAGCAGATGTACACACACACACACACATATACACACACCTCCTCACACACACACGCACACCTACACACTCACTCACACACACCCCACACACACACACACACACACACTCACTCACACACACACACAAGCACATCCACACCACTCACTCACACACTCACACACATTTTACACACCACTCACTCACACACACACATACACACCCCCCCCCACACACACATACACACACTCACACACACACATACACACGCACATCCACACCACTCACTCACACACACTCTACACACCACACACACACACACACACACACACACACACACGCACACACTCTTGGTATGAGTGGGGTAATTTCTGTACTAAAACTGAGGTTTAATGAATAAGGGCTAAATTATGAGACTAATGTTCGGCTAGGCCATAGAGAAGCATGAACTAGAAGTCACCTCTGTTATGCCAGGAACATGGTAACCTTGGGCAAGATACCATGGAATGGTTCAGTTAGACACAGAGGGCAGAATACAATGAAAGCTCTTTTTATGACATACAAAAAATCAATAAATGCTTTAACCAGCAAGAACATGGAGATAACAAAGGAATGTTCTAACTAGCAAAAATTGTTAAAATAATATAACATTTTAATTAAGGAATTGGCAGAGAAAAGCGTGAAATGTTTTAACCAATGGAATTGTCATTAATGATTTTTAATGTAAGAAAATCCATAGCATGAGATGTTTTTAACCAATGGAATTATGACTAATGTTTTTGAATGTAAAAATAATGTATAAATATTGGTGCTGTAAAATCTTCCGGCGCGACTTCCGAAGTCCTTTTTGGTACTCGCCCAATCTTCGAAGATTGAATAAACATCTGTTCCTCCGTTTGTGTGTCTCGCAGCATTTTGATTTGCCACGGGAAAAGCGGTAGCCGGTGGGGATAAGGGCTGGTGCTGACAGCTTGGAGTTCGCCTCCTAGGACGGAACCTTGTGGACAGTCTCCCTTGAAATCAAGGGTTAAAGGACAGTCCGCGGTTGGCAGAGTGTGGAGGCAGAACTCGGTTGATCTGAACCATAGCCCTAGTGTAGAATAGTTAGCTGAGTGTCAGGGACTATTCTCCGGAGATTTAGAATACCTAGACAGAATTCACTTATAACAAGAAACATGTCAGGCAGCACCGACCAGCAAAGTAGAGTTAATGGGTGAAATGGCCATATTTCCATTTCCAATGCTGTATGGTCTTAAGATGCCAGGAATATTTTCCCAATCGTGCAATGGAGGGTCACATTGATATATATTTTACTGGACAATCAATGAGACTGTGGGATAGGTTTGAGGGGCTGAATGGACTATGATTCCTCCCATTTGTTTTGCCCTTATTTCTGAAAAGCGGAGGTAACTTGCTGTGAGGTTAACACACTTTCAAATTAAAGGGTTTCCCACTAACATTTGAGATAACGTTGTTCCATTCTAATTCAGACTGTGCGATCCATAGCGCTATCATCCCCAGGGAACGGTGAAGATAGGTCATTGAAGATATTCAAGCCTGACCTTAAGTGATCTTTGATGGACAGAAGAGTCAATATTTAGTTGGAACAGACAGGAAGGTGGTGGTCAGCTACAGTCAGACCAGCCATGATGCTTCTAAATTGTGCAGCAGGCTGGAGGGGCCGAATGGCCTACTGCTGCTCCTATCCCACGTGTGGTCCTCCCAGTTCACATGTCAAAGTTGTTACAGAGAGAGACAGAGGAAGACCCCTTTCAGCCAGTCAGAATCGTTATAATGAGTCAGGAGGAGGCAACTCTGTCCCTCTATGGAGTTACACAGGAATAGAATATAATCATTCAACTCATTGACTAAATTACACCGCTCAGCAGAAAGCCATACAACCGTTCTGGGCAGTTACACAGGAACAGGGGAGCCCTGATTAGCTAACCTGAAATACAGATTTGAGATAATTACTTGTTTTCAGGTTGGAAAGCTGTAACCAGCAGAATTCTTCGAGGATCAGTGTGAGTTTATCAACAGTATACACTCTAGTTTAATGCCTTGAATGAAGAGGTTGAATATATTGGAGCTCAGTTTGCTCATACACCAGGATAAACATTCAATAAGATGTCAAGTGGAGGCAGAGCGTCTGCAATGGGATACTGATAGGGGAGGGCAGTCAGGAAACTTGCGACAAAATAAATATCAGTACGATGTGGGTGACTGGAATTTTGTGTTTTGGAAAAATGGCAAAACAGCTGCAAATAATTTAAATGGAGAGAAAATGCAGAACTTGGTGGTACAGAGGGATTTGTGTGTATTACCACATGAAGCACATCAAGCTACTGTGAAGATGCAGCAACTGATTTGGAATGGAAACGGAACGATGCTGTTTCATGCAAGGTTTGATCTTAGCGATGTTTTCCTGCATCAGTACAGGGCATTGCTGAGACCACGTCTGATGTATTGTTTGAAGTTATGATCCTCAAAACTGAAAAAAAGCAAAACGGTTTTCAAATTTTTCAAAGATGTTTCTCTTTACTCGGTCTAGTGATGTATGCATTATGTCATGAAGGATTAACAGTTTAGACCTGAGAATGAGAGATGTTCTTATTGACCATATACGATCATGTGGAGAGAGTATGGTGAATAGCTGATGGATATTTCCTCTTGTATTGGAGAAAAGAATTGGGTATGTAATTTGAGAATAAGCTAGGTTCTGAGGCAAGGTCGCTGGACCAGAAACGTTAACTCTCATTTCTCTTCATACATGCTGATAGACCTGCTGAGCTTTTACAGAAATTTCTGTATTGGTTAAGATAAGACATTCATCTTAATGCAGATATTGTGAATACATTAAACATTTTATTTTTATATTACGCGGGTACATATAAACACATCTTCAAATCAATAAGAGGGTAATTATTTGTTAATGAAATGATTCTGTGTGCGACAGCAGCAATGATGCACCTGCATGGATCAGGGAATGTGATGGAGCCATAATGTTCAGACAATGTTCAAGGAGAGCACACATAGTCCAGTCTGAGTTCTGATAACATTATTGATTCAACTTAGGATGGAAAAATGTAACCTACCTGAGAAGGGACAGTTTGTTCCTCCCTTTCTCTTTCCCTGTCCCTCATCACAGCGATATGTGTGAGCTAATACAAAAACCCCAATCGGTTTTCTCACTCATGGAGGATTCATGATTTGGATTCTTTGGAACTTCCCTACCTGCTTTAATCAAAGGGGGTTTAGCCATATCCAACTGTTTCAGGAAGAAATCCCATTATCAGCAGGTTGTGCGAGCAGAATAACTTCAGAAGTAATTATTCAGACTCGATAGTGAGGGGAACAGACAGGAAATTCCGTGACTGCAAATGGGAATACAGGATGATGTGTTGCCTCCCACGTTCCAGGGTCCAGGATGTCTCAGAGCGGCTGCAGAAGGTTCTCACCGGGGTGGGGGAACAGCCAGAAGTCATTGTGCATGTTGTACAAAATGACAGAGGTAGAAATAGTGAAGAGGTCCAGCAGAGTGATTGCAGAGAGCTAGGAAAAACGATAAAAGCCAGGAAGATGAAAGTGGTAATCTTCGGTTTACGTCCAGTGCTATGTGAAGGTAAGAACAGGTCGTTATGGCAGATGAATGCGTGGCTAAAGAATTTGGGCAGGGTAGGGATATATATCTTTAGATTATTAAGAAGTTTTGTCTTGCAGCAGTGACCTGTTCAAGGGGGACGGGTTATACCTGAACTGGAGGGATGGGGCAATATCCTTGCAGGGAGGATTGCTAGTGCTACAAGGGAGGGTTTAAACTAGATTGGCTGGGTTTGGGGGTGGTATGGGATCAACAACAGCAGGGTGACAGATGTGAGGCTGGAAGGAGATGCAGTAATTAGAAACAGTAAAGTGAAGAGACAGGTCAGGCTGGAACATGACAGAGAGCAAGGAATGCCTGTTGGATTAAATTGCATCTGTTACAATGTAAGACGGCTGCCTGATAAGGCTGATGAACTCAGGGCATGGATAAGTATGTGGGACTGGGATGTTATAGCCATTACAGAAACATGCCTAAGGGAGAGATAGGACTGACAGCATAATGCACCAAGGTACAGCTGCTTTAGGCGGGATAGTGCTGGTGGAAGGAGCGGCGGTTGAGTTGCATTTTTGATTAAGACGAGTATCACAGCAGTGTTCAGAGATAAAATACCTGGACGATCATCCAGTATGGCTTTGTGTGTGGAGCTAAGAAATATGAAGCGGGTGATGACATTATTAGGCTTATACTATAGACCCCCAAATATTCAATGGGAGTTAGAGGAATAAAAATATGTAGAGAGATTGGGACACTTGCAGGGGCAATAGAATTCTCATAGTAGGAGATTTTAATTTTATGAATATAGACTGGGACTGACATGGAACTTATGGCTTAGATGGGGTGAATGTTTTAATTGTGATGAGAAAACTTTCCTCATGAAGTATGGAGAAGATGCTGTTCAGGAATTGGCAAACTCAACCGACTCTTGAGAAATAGAGCGGGAGAGGTGATGGAGGTGACAGTGGAGGGGCACTTTGAGACCAGTGACCAGAGTTCTATTAATCTTTAAATAGTTATGGAGAAAGACACACCGGTACACAGTGCAAGTTCTAACTTGGGGCAAGGTCAATGTTGATGGAATTAGACAGGAACTTGCAGGGGTTGTTCGGAGCAATTTCATTGCAGGCGAAAGGGTCTCCATCAACTGGGAGGCCTTGAAAAGTGAGATGACTGGAGTTCAAGGTTAATATGTTCCTATGGGGGTTAAGGTCAAGGTTGGCATGAGGATCGAGACCTGGAAGACAAGAGATATTGAAGAGGTGTGGCTCAGGTCCAGGCAGATGAGATCAAAGGAATCCCTGGAGATATACAAGGGATACGGGAGTTTACTGAAGAAAGATCTCAGGAGGTCGAAAAGAGGGCACAAGATAGTCTTGGCTGAGAAGAGCAGGATGAATTCGAACAGGTTGTTTACATATATTTAAGACAAGAAAACAACCGCAGTGAGAATACGACCCCTCAAGGACCAAAGTGGATATGTATATGCGGAACCACAGGACATTCTCAAGGTTCTCAATGAATATTTCTCCTCTGTGTTTAACTTGGAGAAATACTTGAAGACTTGGTGTGGGAGCTTAGGGAAGTTAGTGGTGATATTTTGTTGACAGTCCATACCACAGTAGAGGAGGTGTTGGATGTTTTCGAATGTAGGAAGCTGAATAAAAATCTTGGTTCTGATCAGATGTAACAAAGAACAAAGCAGGAGGCTAGAGAAGACACTACAGGACCCTGGCTGCTATTTTGGCATCATCATTAGCTACAGGTGAGGTCCCGGAAGACTGGATGGTAGCGATTGCTGTGCCCTTATTCAAGAAGGGAAGGAAAGAAATACCTGGGAAATATAGACCAGTAAGCCTAACATAATTTGCTGATGACAGTGAGGGAAGTTTTCAGAAATTGCGGCAGGACCTTGATTAGCCGGGGAAGTGGGCTGAGAAATAGGGAAACATAGTTTAATATAGATAAGTGTGAATTTTACATTTTGGAAAGTCAAATCAAGGCAGGAATTTCATTGTGAATGGTGTGACGTTAAATGGTGTAGTGGTTTAGAGGGACCTTGGAGTATAGGTGCACGGTTCTCTAAAAGTAAAGTCACAGGGAGACAGGGAAGTGACGAAGTCTTTTGGCACACTGGCCTTCATCAGTCAGGGCATTGAGTATAGAAGTTGGGAAGTTATGTTGCAAGTTTCAGGACGAGGCCACACCTGCAGTGTTGTGTTCAGGTTTGGTCACTTTGCTGTTGGAAGGATTTTATTAAACTGGAAATATTGCAGACGAAATTTACAAGGATGTTCATATGACCCAACAGCCTGAGTTACAGAGAGAGCTTGGACAAGGAAGGACATTTTTCTTTAGAGTAAAGGAGATTGAAAGGGTGGGAGGGGTGGGGTGGGTTCTTAAAAAAAACTGTACCAGATCATGAGAGGCATATACTGAATGAACTCAGTCTTTCTTTTTCCCAGAGTTTTGGAATCGAGGACTGGAGTGCATCAGTTTACGTTTAGTGGGGAAAAAATAAAAGAGACCAAGAGAGGCAAACGTTACACAGAAGGTGGTATGTATATGAAATGAGCTGTCAGTGGAAATAGTCCAGGCATTTGCATTAACAACACTTAAAAGGCATTTGGAATAATGCATAGATAGGAAAGGTTCAGAAGCATATGGGCCAAATGCAGAGAAATAGGTTTTGCGTGGATGGACATTTATGTCAGCTAGGGCCAGTATGGATCAAAGGGCCTGTCTTCATGCTGTAGGACTCTCTGAATCTTCAAGTAGGATAACATTTGGGCCAAACTCTCAGTTTTCCCTTCGTCATGAGTTCCAGTAATATTTGGACAAAGTTCTTTCAAGTTAACATTGCAGAGATTTTCATTTCCAGTTTGTTATCAAACGCGTGTGTATGTGTGTTTGTGCCTCAGTATTTTTAAAAGGGAAATGCCAATGTACATATTTGCAATATTCACTCATCATTCTTCTTTCCATCATAGTTTGAGTAACTTTGTTTTAGTCGCAAACGTGTTGTTGGAGCAGATTAAAGAAATCTGATTGACTTGTTCCTTACACTGACCCTGTCACTCTCTGAGAACTATATCATTGGCCATATCACCAACATAATTATAATTGAATTGTTTTGTGACCAGTGGAGGAGTGGGACTAGAAAAGGGAACCATGACCGACTCAGTGACCCTAACGTCAGTGTAGTGTAGGTTGTTGGAGGGGAATCTGAGGGATAGGATTTACGTGCATTTAGAAAAACAAGGACTGGTTTGGAGTAGTCAACATGGCTTTATGCGATGGAGATCATGTCTCATTAATGTGACTGAGTATTTTGAGAACGTGACACAGAAGAGTGAAGAAGGCACTGTGGTATAATTTGTTTACAATGGCTTCAGCAAGGCGTTTAATATGGTTTCTCATCGCAAACATGTTAGGTCACATGGAATCCAGGAAAAGTTAACCAATTGGATACGAAAACGTGTCTTGAAGATAACGAATTGTTTTCCAGACTGAGGCCGGTGGAGGGTGCTGAAAGAATCAGTGCTGAGCTCACTGCTTTTCATCATGGATGTAAATGACTAGGATGTGAATACCAGAGGCATGATTAGTAAGTTTCCAGATAATATCAACAAAGTGGTGCAGCAGATTAAGATTAACTCAGAGTACAGTGGCACCTTTGACCCCATCAAAGTCCCAAGGACTGGCAGATGGAGTTTAATTTAGATATTTGTGAGGTTTTGCATTTTCAGTACGTTCAGTCATGTTGTGCACTGGAGAATGTTGCCGAATAAAGAGACCTACGGGTACAGGCTCACAGTTCCTTGAAAGTGGATAGACAGGGTGGTGAAGAACATGTTTGGCACGCTTGTCTTAATTGGTTCGAAAATTGAGTACAGGAGTTAATGTGACCTGTTAGCCCTGGGCAGAACACTGGTGAGGCTACTTTAAGAATACTGAGCACAATTTGGTTGGCTCTCCTGATGGGAGAATGTTGAGAGGACGCAGAAAATGTTTACAAGGATTTTCCAGTACTGGAGGGTTTGAGCTTCATGGAGAGGATGAATAAGTTAAGGCCTCTCCCACTGAACTGGCAAAGGGTGAATGGAGATATGAAATTGATTTTTCAAATCCTGAGGGGCATGGATAATCTGAATGACCAATGTATTTTTCCCAGGGTAGCGAGTCCAGAACTATACGGCATAGGTTGAAGGTTTGGGGGAAAGACTTAGAGTGGACCTTAGCAGTTACATTTTCACGCAGAAGATGGTGCGTGTATAGAAAGTGCTGTCAGAGAAAATGTTGACAGCGGGTCCAATTACACATTTAAAATACATATGGATAGTACATAAGTAGGGATGGTTCAGAAGGATATGGAGAAAATGATGGCAAATGGGACTAGATAAGTTTGGGATAATTGGTTGGCATGGGTAAGCTGGAATAAAGGATCTCTTTCCACGCCACATGACTCTCTGATTCTATCAGAGAGATGGGGAGAATTCTAAAAAGGATCTTTCAAGTGGAAATTCTCTTCCCCAGAAGTTTGACATTCCTCATTGTTTACATTTATACAAAGCTGAGTTAGTAGAGACTTAATAATGGGATACAGACAGGAAGGTGGAGCTGAGACCACAACCTGATCAGCCACAATCTTAGTGTCTGGTGGAGAAGCCTCAAAGTGTCTAATGACCCACTCCTGCTCCTCAGTCCCATATCTCTGCATTCCATTCAGCTCCTCAAAACTGCCAGACAGGAACAGTTGATGTCCATTTACTGCTACAACCTAGTACACAGGAAAACGTAAGACCATTCAGTCTGTGAAGACTGCCCCATACGGTTTGGGTGATTTGGAAAATACAATTGTAAAACTCAGGCTGGATATGAAAGACGCCCCTCATCTCTCTTTCCAGAGCTTCCCCTCTCTGCAACGTGTGCTCCATTTGTTGTTCATGTTGTAGACCCAGATTCACGGTGAATACAGCCCCCAGACCTCACCTAGAGATGGCTCACAGAATCCTCTGGTCTCCCTGACTGCAATATTCAATAACAGACCTTCCAGGAAAATAACACCCATTAACCTTCCAATAACAGAATGGGAGTACATCAGAAACAGGAGCACATCGTTCAAATCCCAACCCTGCCCTTCAGTAAGATCATGGCTGATCTGCTCTAGGTCACAAATCCTCTTTAATGTCTGATGCCTCATAGCCCTCACCTCTCTGACAGGTCAAAATAAATCTACCCCACTCGCTAAATACTTTCATAGAAGATAGGACATAGAACATTACAGCACAGTACAGGCTCCTCTGCCCTCGATGTTGCATCTACCTTTTATCCTACTCTCAGATCAGACTAGCCTATATGCACTACACTGTACTATCCTCCCATGTGCCCATGTAAGAGTCGTTTACATGTCCCTAATATACCTGACTAAATACCACTGCAGGCAGTGCATTTCACGCACCCACCCCTCTCTGTGTAAGGAACCGATCTCTGAGATCTCCTTGAAACTTAGCTCCAAATGATGCCCCCTCCTGACAGCCATTTCTGCCTTGGGAATAAAGTCTCTGGCTTGATATATCTATCAAGTCACCTCTCATCCTTCTTCATGCCAATGATAAAAACCCTATCTCTCTCAACCTTTCTCCATAAGACCTGCCCTCCAGTCCAGGCAGCATTCTGGTAAATTTCCTCTGCACCCTTTCTAAATTTTCCATATCCTTCCTCTAATTGGGTGACTAGAACTGGAGAAAATATGTCAAGTGTGGTCTAATCAGACTCTATAGAGCTGCAGCATAACTTCGTGGCTCTTAAATACAATTCCCCTGTTCATGAAAGCTAACACACTATTTGCCTTCTTAACAACCCAGTCAATTTAGGTCACAACTGTGAAGGACCTAATGATATGGAACCAAAGGTCACTCTATTCCTCCACACTGCCAAGTATCCTACCTATAACCCTGTATTCTGCATTCAAATTCACTTTTCCAATTTGTACTCCACACTTTTCAAATTTGAACTCCATCTGTAGAATCGTTAACTCTTTCAGAATGAAGGTATTGTGACTACTGACAGGATTGTGTACAAAGTGACATTCAATACAGTGTCACGCAGTGACTGTGCATTCAAGTGTCTAGAGTTCATTCAGAGCCTGTACCTTTCTGTCAATCGAAATGTGGGCTCTGCAGAGGCCCATAAACTTTTGGGAATCAAACATCCAACGAATAGTGTGGAATTTTGACCCTATTCAGATGTTTGGGATGTAATGAGTGTCCGTCCATAACCATCAAGTTTCTTCTTCTTTTTCTCTCACAGCACAAAAAATTAAACACATAGATCATGCACTCTCTCCACATGGTACCATCATGCCAAGATTTAGTCTGGTGAAACTTCTTTGCACTCTCTCTGTGACAAAGAGATCATTATTTATAGAACAGCCCAAGTCTGTACACAATGCACCAAATATTATCTCAACAAAACACTACCATTGGGAAAGATATACCAACTCTGGTGTTTCAATAATTTTTCATGAAGAGCTACATATCACTTATTTCCTGCAACGTTGGTGACTTATGACCAAGGTCATCCAGGTCCTTTTCAACAATAGCACATCCCAATCTCTCACCATTGAAAAACAAACATAAATGTGAATGAAGATATTTGTTTACTTCTGAATCATTTTTATACCTTGTGAACAGCTATTGCCAAAACACTGATCCACCTGATACCCAACAAACCTCCAGTCGAGAGAAAAATACTACTCCCTTCATTATCTCCAATAGCCAATTTTTAATCCATATGGTATATATTTCACACCTACATACCCAAGGAATTTAACATTCCCCACTCAACTGTATTCAACTGTGTCAAATGTCTGCTGAAAATTTAGATACTCCATTCCCATTGGTTCTCAATTGTTGATGTCACAGCGGACAATCTCCACAAATTCCAATAAGTTTATCAAAGATCATTTCCCTTTCCTGAATCTAGGCCGACTCTACAAAATCAGATCACTATTCTCCAAGTGTTAGTTGTCACATTCCTTATAAAAGGTTACAATATTTTTCTCAATCTGACATCAAGCTATTTAGCTTTCTGTTTGGCCTGTCCATCCTGTTTTAAATATTTCAGTTTACAACAGCTGCTTTCCAGTCTGCAGGATCGTTTCCAGAATCTAACCAGCTTTGAAAAATATTCAGTAATTATTTCATTAGCTCTATCGCCACCTCCTCAATACTCTGGGATACAGCTCAGCAGATTCAGTAACTCATGAAACTTCGATTCAATTAGATTTTCAAAAAGCATACTCTTCATTAATTCTAATTTCCTGCAGTTTCTCATTTTCACTAATCCTCCGTTCCCTAATATTTCTGGAAGTTAGTTTCTGTACCTTCCCCTGTGGAGATGGAACCAATGAATTCCTCTCAGCAGGCAGATGGCTTCTGTCAGCTCATGAATACATCAGAGGACTGCATTTCAGAGATGGCGGATGTATTACTCACTCCTGGCTGGAAAGTTCCAGAATCAATCCAGTTCACTTCACGGTAAGAGTCAGTACAGTCCTGTCCCTGATGTGAGGCTACAGGTTATACTGAAGGAGAGGACACAGTTCAGTGACCACCTCATTTTTGAAACAAACTGGTTTGTCACTTTACACTTGGAATGGATCCAGCTTAGACAAATGTTCCTCGAAATCCCAGGGAGGAATGTGCAGCTCCCAGCCCCACCCTGTTTACAAAACTTCCCTTCTCTGTAGTCTCAGCTCCATTTGTTTACGGTGGACACAGATACACTGAAAATGCAGTGTCTGGAGTGGGGTCAACAGGCCCTCGGGTCTCCCTGATTGAACGCAGCAACTGACAATACAAACGTGAGAACACCATCCACCGAAACTCCACTGACTTTCCAATGACAGCAGCAAGTCAGTTCCCGACACCCATGGTGCAACCATTCAGTGTTGAAAATGCCTCTGTCTCCTCAGTTTCTCTTCCTAGCTGAGAAAGTCGTTACATCTCTGCACAGTTTCACAGTAACAGTTCCACTTTCCAAAGAAGCAGTTGACAATATAATATTGTGTTTCTCTGTATCTCAGCACTAGTATTGCCGATGGAGTTGATCACCACACTCAGAGAGACACTGGGAACATTACTCAATTCAAGCAGTGACATCCCGAAATGGATGTGATATTCAGGAATATGGGGAAAAGGGAAATGTTCGAATAACCTCCTATCCTATTTTCCTTCCAGTCCATCATCAGCAATCCTTTGTTTGCTTTTCCTTTCTCTTCCTCTCCATCTCTCTCTCTCTCTTCTCTCTCTCCCTCTTGCTGGACATTCCTCCACTCATTCAACACAAACCTCCCATTCATCCTTCAAACCAACCCTGATATAAATAATGTTCTTAATTAGTTGCATTTAGTTTTGATATGTTCAATGAACTCTAAACGTTATCTGTTTTTCTCCAGTCCGACAGACTGCCATACCTGCTGTGAATCTCCAACACTTTTTCAGATGATGGAGAATGTTATTTCACATCTCCAGCATCCACATTTCCTTGGTAATGTCACCTTTAATGTTGTTGTTTCCCACGATGCCAGCATCACTGGCAACGGCAGCATTTGTTGGCCATCAGTATTTGCCCTTGACCACACGGACATTCGTGAAGGCAATATGGAGCCAACTACATTGTTGTGGGTCTGAAATCACACTTCGTCCGAACAGGGCAAAACTTTTCAGTATCTTTAACAAAGATCATCATTAAAATAAGGGAAAAAATCCTGATGGTTTATGGTTGCCATGAGGGAAATTAGGTTTCATTCCAACTTTTGTCATTCGAATTTAAATTTAGACATCGGCTGTGGGAGGGTTTCGAACAATGTTTTTATAGACACAACCTATGCCTCTGAATTACATGGTCAGTGAAACTACTACTCTGATACAGAGTCCCTGTTGTGAAGTAACTGTAGAAACAAGAAGTAGCTTGTGGTCAAAATACTTGTTGCTGCAAGAGTGGTCAGAAGAGAACTTGAGCCGTAAAATCGGTCATGAACAAATTGGTAGATGATAGCTAATTCAGCAACGGCACTGATGCATAACTGGAGACTGGGGTGTGGGCAGATTTGATGACAGAGAGAATATAGAGACATAAAAAAGTTCAGGGCAAAAAGGAGATTCAAGTTTCTGAACAGTCTTGTTCTTTCTTAGATGTTTGTGAGTAAGCTGTTTGGAAATGCATGCACAGGAAGTGGAATTTCTGACTGAAAGTTCATATATTTGTTAAATATAATTAACTGGAATATCAGTAACCTTCACCATCGTTTATAGAATTGATAGAGATAGGCTTACCAGGAACACCAATAATAGCGAGGATGGGATAATACCCAGCTTGAATAATCATGAGTACGGCTTCTATCCGCAACTCTAACCATGCCCAATCCCGAGAAAGCCAGTAAAGACCATCGGATAAACTCTTGTCCATTGTTGGGACATTCCAGTCTAATGTTCTCAGATTCTGATCCATTGTTGGAACATTCTAATGTTCTCAGATTCTGACCTCTTCCTCTCTCTCTAGCTGCTGATCCCAATCGTGTTGAGGATTACACTGCCCCAAATACTATGGCATAACAAATTGAAAGAAGCCCCTAATTATGGAAGAGGGAAAGCCTCTAGTAACCCAGTTAGATCCAGGAAGACTGATATTAATCACAGTCACTGAATAAACAGCTCCAGTTAACTCCTTTCACGATAACCCTGATATAACACAATAATACTTGGTGTGAGTGGGATGTTGACATCGCTGACTATTGGGTTAATGGCACATCTCCAGTTGTAAAAATAGAGCTGAGAGAGAGAAATGATGCTTTCTCTTCACAAGCTTGATGATTCTACTGTGTTTTGGCAAGTTACAAATTGCTGGGGTCCCGAGACCGTCTGTGTATGATTGCCAGGCTAGTTGTATCCTTTCATTTGATTTATTTACGTTTAATTTGACATTTATCATACCATAATTTAACGGCTTAGGTGGAGTTAGGCATTTTTGAGAGGCTCCTACAGTGCCATAGACAGTGTAGATACGGTCCATTCCTTGTGGCCTTGCAAACAGTGTTTGAATAAGTTGTGCTTTGCTTAATTTGAATATTTTGACCAAGTGAATTGTGTCTGAAATGCAGCACCTCACATTTAGCTTTAAAATATTTTTAAAAACATGTTCAGTCCAAGGTCACCTTCTTCATGTACATAACAAGAGTTACAGATATTCACGTTTTACTTGGGAAATTAATTAATGGACAACTTGTCGCAGAAATATGGGGTTAAATAGCGGAATGGGCCGAGCTGGAGGAGTGATAGTTATATCAGGAATTATATCGGACTCTCAATCCACCTCACAGATCAAGCCCACACGTGTATAAGCCCAGATGAGGTATCTGTTCATCATTTAGCGTAAACCAGACCAGTGTTTGCTTAGTAATACGTCCAGGATTGAACAATGTTCAGAGCTCACCAGTCCACTTCGTATCCGTCCAAAAGTGCATTGATATATAAACCTGCAGAGCATGCAAGTGCATTGTTCTATAAACATGAACTGGGTATATTTCCAGTATGGGGAGTTGTGCAGTGAATAGCAATGAAGTTAACTGTTAATATAGATCAGTTACCTTCCCAGCCTGTACAGCTGTCTACACCAATCACTGCATTGCTGAGTAACACTGTGTTAGCTCATTGCTCTACGTGGGGAAACTTGCAGCCCATGCTGGAAATGACAGGATGTGCAGCTCCCATCCATTTCCAGTTCCATCTCTCCATTGTACCATCAGAAGGGGGTGCTGTGGGTGTGAAACTCACCGCCAGAAAGCGGCCATGAATCAACTGAAATGCCACCAAATGGGAGGAGCTTGGTAAAAGAAGGGGGAGATTGGGAGAGAATTTGAGAGAAGTATCTGATGGTAGGTTTAAAAACGGTGAAATGGAACATTTCTACAACGTCTTGCAATATGGGTCACTGTTTCCATGAACTATGGGTGAACAGGATATTAGTGTAAGTTAAGATGGTGGAGAGGTTTGGATGACTATTTGCTCTGCAGCTTTAGAACTGGGAGCAGGGTCAGCACAGTCTTCGACTCATTGGGCTGAATTTAACAAAAAACTGTCTCAGTGCCATTTTCATTGAGTGTGACAGAGGGACTGTCTGCACGAGGCTGAGCTAGTTTCCTGGTGCGATCTTATGGAACTCACCTCATTAACTGCCCAGCCCATCTCACGGTGTCCTTCTCATTCAATACCAGCCCGATTCTCCTGCCCATCACGGATGGAAATACTCACCATCGCCCAGATGTCCCTGGATATTCCATAATCCCTAACACTGGTTCCAACTTTAAAAGGCCAAGGGGCACACAGTTGAGCTTTCTCAGTTTGGAGCTGCTCTGTACAGTTTCTCCCGAGCATGGCAGAAAAGGGGCAATTACACCACGGTTTGTCGACATGGGCACAGAGGGCCTGATGGATAGGCTAGTACAGAGGAGGACCATTCTTTTCCCAGAGGGGGCCACACCACCAGACCCACTGAGCGCGGTCTGAGCTCACCACCCTGCTCAGTGCAATATCTGCGATCTGAAGAAATGTTCATCAATACAGGACAAACAACAATAACCTTCCCTGCTCTGGCAGGAATAGGGTCACCGTATTCTCTCTGCTCCCTCACACTCACTGCATATCTAGTATAGCACCTTTCCCCAAATAAGGCTCTCACTACTGCATGCAGCACCTTCTCTCTCTCTCTTACCTACGCAATACCCCTACATGTTTAGATAATGTTCTGGAGAATGCTGTTTCTACTATTCTCTGGATGATGTCGTTTGTACAATGTTCCAGATAATTTTCAAAATAATTACCAACTTAAGCAAAATGTTCGTCCCCCCGTGTTTAACACATCGGAGGAAGGAGCAGACTTGTTGTTTTTTTAAATACTCAGGATGAAAGTGCATCATGAGGCCATTAAGCCTCTCAACTATGCTCCATTATTCAGATAAAGGTAGCACCTAAACATTTGAAAACACTCTCTCTTCTTGAAGACAGACACCGCTTTGGAGATTCTCCAGCTTTGCTGGAACGGTCCAGTAATCCAGAGAGTAATGGACTATTTCACAAAGTGCCACCAGTCACTCTGGAACCACTTCTATTAAAACCAGCTATGAATTGCTGATGGTCTGTTTACCCTTGGTTTTACCTGTTTGAGAAAATCCGACTATAATTTTGTTTATAATATTAAAATTCATTTTGACTTCCCCTGTAAGGAACAATGTAAAATACTGTTTTAAATTCTCTGCCTGTTCCCTGAAACCAATTCTGCAGTCACATCCTACAGGTGTCCCACCTATAATTTCCTGCCTTTCTCCCAAGGGTCACACACACACATCATGAACGTTTTATTGATCGATTTAGAAAAAAAAACTATTGAGGCTAGTTTTTAAAAAAGTATTTCTTGCCAGTTGGAATGTTTTCCTTTATATTTTGCTTTATACTAACTGCTTCTGGTTCCAAAACTAAACAATCAAAATGTGGTTGATGCTCGCGCTCACCAAGCTGAATTGTTTATTTTGTGATTGATTAGTTATCCTTCATAACCTAAAAGCATCATGGGTGGTTCATCCTCACATCCTCATATCATCTTCTTTTTGACCAGAGTCCATCATTCCTGAGCGTTATGAAGTATCTGCTTACATGTCTCCCCCACACATCCACTGACCTTCAACTGGGTCTATTTTCAAATTCTGTTTTGGACCAGATATAAGACATAAAACTGCAATTGAAATGCCTTGCTCTTTTCAATCATTTGGGGGGACCTCCGTGTGTGGCTGAACACAGGATCAGCTGAGAGTGACGCCATTCTCACTGTTTCTCTGGCTCGATCATTTCTGTTCGATCATGCAACATTCCAGTGGGAAGCTTCATACATTATCACCTTTTCTCTCAAACGAGAAATCCTCTAACTCTGATGGACCGATCCTTCAGCTGTGACTGTCCCATCTCCCTCGCTTCTCCCCTTACTCCGTCCCCTCCTTCCTAGAATAAAGATTGACCTCCCTTTGTCCTCACTTCCTACTGCACTCGAATCCACATTCACAGAATCATCCTACGCCACTTCCACCACCTCCAGCAGGACAGCACCATCAACACATCTTCCCCTCCCATCCACTTTCAATATTTCACAGGGACCATTCCCTCTGTGACACCCTCCATCATCCCGAACACTTCCCCACTCCTCCCATGGCACCTTCCCATGCAATTACAAAAGCTGCAACATTTGACCATTCACCTCTTCCCTCTCACTGCCCAAGGCCCCAATCACACCTTCCAGGTGAAGCAGCATTTCACTTGTACTTTTCCAAACAGTCTCTTATTATTCCTGCTTGAATGCAGTCTACTTTACACTGGGGGGAACCAAAGAAGAGATTGCTCTGAGGAACACGCCCACTCTGTTTGTAGGAATGACCCTGACCCTCTAACTGCCTCCCATTTCAATAACCTACCTTGCTTTCATGCTACCATTTCAGTCCTGGGCTGCTGCAGTGTTCCAATGCAGCACAACCCAAGCTCACTTTACAGAACCCTCACTTTACACTTTGGTATATTACAGCCTTTAGGGGTGAATATACAGTTCCATAACTTCAGAGCCTGACCTTATTATGGCTGTTCTCCATTTTTCATACATTCTCCCTCCTAGCCTCCCTATGATCTTGTGTGGTTGTGTCTTCTTTATCTTGCACTCAATGGAGAGAAGCCGTTTCCCCCATTCACATCTTAATTTAAAGCCATTTCACCTCACCTTCTCGTTCATCACTTCTCAAAGCTCGTTTATATTTTGCAACACTCTCATTTCCCCGTCACCTACTCCCCAACTCCGTCAAAGGATTTAAAAGCTCAGTTTACAATCCATTTCAGTTCTGAAGAAGTGTCACACTGGACGTGAAACGCGAACTCTGTTTCTTTGTCTCTGCAGATGCTGCCACACCTGCTGACTTTCTCCAGAAATGAATGGGCACGGAACAAATTTTCAATTAAACGAATTAATCTGGAGACTGGAAATAAAAATACAAATATTGCTGGATAAATTAGGAGCATTCTGGAAGGGTCACTGCACCCAAAAGATTAACTCTGCTTTCGCTCCACAAGATGCTGCCAGACCTGCTTAGTTTTTTTCAGCAATTTCTGTTTTTGAACAAGTTCCACAGGCGTGTGTCAAAGCTGGTTAAACGCCTCGTCCAATACAGAGCACCTGACACAGGGAAGTAAACAATAACACAAGGTGCACACATACATTGGTTCTGAAAATACATAAGGGTGGCACCACTGAGACTACAAAGCTCTAAATCATGATCAGGGAGACAAACAGAGGGGAAGACATTCACTTCAAACTCAGATGATGGCATTACAGGAATGTGGGCAAAGTCTTAGAGAGAATTGTAAGGGATAGGATTTATGAACATCTGGATAGGAATAATGTGATCAAGGATAGTCAGCATGGTTTTGTGAAGGGCAGATCGTGCCTCACAAACCTTATTGAGTTCTTTGAGAAGGTGACCAAGGAAGTGGACAAAGGTAAAGCAGTAGATGTGGTGTATATGGATTTTAGCAAGGCTTTCGATAAGGTACCCCATGGTAGGCTAATGCAAAAACTACGGAGGTATGGCATTGAGAGTGCATTAGAGTTTTGGATTATGAATTGGTTGGCTGGAAGGAGACAGAGGGTAGTAGTTGATGGTGTAGGTTCATCTTGGAGTGCAGTTAATAGGTGTTCCACAAGGATCTGTTTTGGGACCATCGCTGTTTGTCATTTTGATAAATGATCTAGAGGAGGGGCTTGAAGGCTGGGTGAGCAAGTTTGCGGATGACACGAAAGTCGGTGGAGTTGTGGACAGCGAAGAAGGATGTGGCAGGTTACAGCGGGATATAGATAAGTTGCAGAGCTGGGCAGAAAGGTGGCAAATGGAGTTCAATGTAGCTAAGTGTGAAGTCATTCACTTTGGTAGTAGTAACAAGATGGATTACTGGGCTAATGGTAGGCTACTTGGTAGTGTGGAGAGCAGAGGGATCTTGGTGTCCATGTACACAGATCTCTGAAAGTTGCCACCCAGGTAAATAGTGCTGTGAAGAAGGCATATGGTGTACTGGGCTTTATTGGTAGAGGAATTGAGTTCCAGAGACCTGAGGTCATGTTGCAGTTGTATAAGAGTCTGGTGCGGCCTCATCTGGAGTATTGTGTGCAGTTTTGGTCGCCATACTATAGGAAGGATGTGGAGGCATTGGAACGAGTGCAGAGGAGTTTTGCCAGGATGTTGCCTGGCATGGTAGGAAGATCGTATGAGGAAAGGCTGAGGCACTTGGGGCTGTTCTCATTGGAGAAAAGAAGATTTAGGGGAGATTTGATAGAGGTGTACAAGATGATTAGGGGTTTAGAGAGGGTTGACAGTGAGAACCTTTTTCCGCTA
The DNA here is from genome assembly GCF_020745735.1 of Hemiscyllium ocellatum. Lineage (NCBI taxonomy): Eukaryota > Metazoa > Chordata > Chondrichthyes > Orectolobiformes > Hemiscylliidae > Hemiscyllium > Hemiscyllium ocellatum. The sequence continues at coordinate 476,569 of NW_026869068.1, read as the reverse complement.
TGGAGTCAGCTGTTACTAGGGGACACAGCTTTAAATTAAGGGATGGTAAGTATAGGACAGATGTTAGATGTAGATTCTTTACTCAGCGGGTTGTGAGTTCATGGAATGCCTTGCCAGTAGCAGTGGTGGACTCTCCCTCTTTATGGTCATTTAAGCGGGCATTGGATAAGCATATGGAGGTTATTGGGCTAATGTAGGTTAGGTAGGCTTCAGTCGGCGCAACATCGAAGTCCGAAGGGCCTGTACTGCGCTGTATTTTTCTATGTTCTATGGATACGATTCCGATAAATATGTTAAAGGCTTGAGTAATGTAACAAATTGGAGGCGTGACACCAGGGAGAACCCTGAGCATAATGAGAATACGAAAATGGAAGTGATACCACATCAGAAATCAGGTTAGGTCACTAAGTACAGGGCTGATGGGTGAATTAGTCTTGGTGTTAACAGGGGGATAGTCAGTAGAATTGAATTGTACATATTGGAGCTCAATCTGGGCATTCATGTGGTACTGTAGAATCACAGCAGCACCAGAACTGTATTCAATCACAATAAGTAACTTTTTTCCCGAGAACAACGCTCAGTCTACCATGACCATCAAGCCAATCTATGGTTCAGTGACGAGTGTGGGTGAACATGTCAGGGTCAGATCCATTTGTACCGAATCCTGATAACAACCCATTAAAGGTACCGCACTTGACTAGTTACATTCCAAACAGCAGAACTAACATCTGACACAGAGGGCAAAATTATCCCGAGACTAACTGATCATATCGAAACTCTGCAGTCCTGCCACATCCAGACATAAATGTCGATGGACAATTAAACAACTCACTGGAGGAGAGGACTCCACAAACATCCCCATCCTACTTAACAGAATAGCCCCTTACATCAGTGTAAAAGACAAAGATCTTCACCATCCTCAGCCAGAAGTGTTGAGTTGATGATCCACCTCACTCTCGCCATGATGCCCACAGAACCACAGATGCCAGTCTTCAAACAATTTGATTCGTTGTACGTGACATGAAGAAACAGCTGAATACGGTAGATACAACAAAGGCAATGGGCCCTGACACCATTCCTGCAGTAGGACTGAAATCTTGTGCTGCACAACAAGCCATGTCCCTGGGGAGGCTGTTTCATTCCAGCTCCAATTCTGACATTTCCCTGGCAATGTGGAAAATTACTCAACTATGTCCAGTTCCCTAAGAGAGGAATAATTACAATCTGACCAATTACCATCCCATCAATCCCATCACAAAAGCCAAATTGTTGGGAGTTCTTTTTGACAGAGATGGTAACTAGCACAGAAATAACCCGCTCAGTGTGGTTTCTGGCTGGTCCCCATGTGGAGATGGTGCTGTTGTGGAAATGTCACTGGATTACTAATCCAGATAAGGCTAATGCTCTGGCAGCTGTTGGAAGTTAAAAACAAATAATAAAATATCGAGATCTAAAATCTGGTGTCAGTAATAGTGACTTTGAAGCAAAAGTCGTTTGTAAACATCAATTTCCTTCCCTAATGAACTTTCAGGAAGTGAATCTCCAGGGCTTTCCTGTCTGGCCTACAAGTAACTCCAGATGCACAGACATGTGGTAAATTATTCAATGCTCTCTGAAATGGACAAGCAAGACACTCAATTATATCAAACTGCTCCAACGTCTTAAAGGGTAAAACCGGACAGAACATCCGGCCCCAGCCTCAGTATCAGAACGGGAAATACAGTCCTGTTGATCCAGCAGAGGCTTCCTTCCTAACATCTGAGAGCTGGTGGCAACATTTACAGAGCTTTTCCACAAACTGCACAGAAACATCGGGAAATGAGTCGGTCATTCAACACACTGGGCCTCCTTCATTGCGCACCTTTCTTCATAAAATTAGCTCCTGCTCACTGTGACGTGATTCCATCTCAGGCACCCGCTTTAAAGTGGGATGTGTAGTCTACATTTAGGAGGAACTTTTTTTCAAACGGGGTGGCGGGTATAATCTTTTACTGTACTAATTCATTACAATGTATGTTTTAAAGATTTGTGTAGACTGTGCTATCGTTTGTGTTAGGCTAACTATTGTTTTTGTTTTGATTTTTACTGATATTATTGGAGGGTCGCCGCTTCCCCTCTTTTTCGAATTGGTCCCCATATTTATATTGCACCGTTTTCTATAATATGGTGTTCCACAGGAATGCAGTTGCCGCATAATCGGAGAACTACCTGTAAAATTGCTGATCGTCTATCTCCACACCTTACTCCTGCTCTCTTCCCACTCCTTTGTGCCTAGAAATCCTTATTTATATTCAGCGCCTCGGCTTCCACAGCGGAATTCCCCAGGTTCACCGGTTTCTGAGTTCAGACATTTATTCTCATCTCAATGCACTTTGGCCTGTCAGTACCTAATGATGTGGCCTTTGTTTTAGCCATCCCAGACAGGGGAATTATCATCCTTGCTTCCAAACTGCCTCGCCCTGTCGGTGATGTACATAGTTCACACATTATCCTAAACCCTATGGAACACAGGCCCAGTCAACTCAACTCTGCTCCCACAACAAACCTGTCATCCCAGAGATCAGTCTGGTCACTCTTCGCTGCACTCCCTCAGTGTCAGTTTTGCCGATTATGTGGTAAGGAGACTGAAACTGCAAACAATATTGCATAATATTCGAGATTGGGTCTCACCAAGGCCATGTACGGCTGTAGTAAGACACACCTACTCCTGGACTCAAATCCCTTTGAAATGTAGGTCAACACACCAGTTCAACAATGCTGTGTATTCCCCCAGACAGCTGAGCCTGCTCTAACCTTAGTGGGAACATTACAGCAGGCTGGTAATGTGTTGCTGCTGCTGTACAGGAAGTTAGTGAGGTCACATCTGGGTTAATGTGGTTAGCTTCCATCTCCTCATTGAGGAAACGACATTGGAATTAACCCAGATTCTTACCTCAAATGGTTTCTGCAACACACGTGTTATTCATAGAATCGCTATAGTGTAGTAACAGACCATTTAACCCAACGACTCCACACTGATACGCTGAAAACCATCCCAAACAAACCCCAATTCCCCCCAGCACAATCTCTGCGCACCTGACATTTTCCATGACTAATCCACTTAACCTGCACAACTTGGGACTGCTGGAAGAAACTGGAGTACCCGATGGTAACACTTGCAGGCACAGGGAGAATGTGCAAACTCCACACAGACAGTAACCAACTTCACTCGGGAATGAAAAGTTTTGAGTAAACGATTGGGAGTGAAGGCACATTGTTCATTTCTGTTATTAAGAAATTAACAGGAGACTTTCAAAGTAAAAACACAATCCATCACAGTCGATATGGTTTTATTAAGGGTAAATCATGTTTGCATGATTTGTTGAACATTTTTTTTAAAATGCGACAAACAAGGTGAACAAAGGGAATCTGAATGATGTATTATATCTGGACTTTCAGAAGATAATGCATTAAGTGCCTGACAAAAGATTAATATCAAATACAAGCGCACATGGGGTTAGGACAATTTATGTGCTTGGAGAAAATATTGGCTAACCAATAGAAACCATGATATGGAAGTGCTGGCTTTGGACTGGGTTGGACAATGTCAAACATCACACGGCACCAGGTTATAGTCCAACGGGTTTATTTAAAAACACAAGCTTCCAAAGCGCTGCTCCTTCATCAGGCGTTAGAGAGAGAAGATCTTAAAAACAGAATTTATGAGGAAAGACCAAAAGGTTGTACAACTCATGTGCATGAATTGAACACATCGAAGATGGCTCCTACATCTTTAATCGGTTAGATTCGAGATGAAGGTTTTGATTGATTAATATGCAAATCCGATAATTTATTTCAAGTCACTGTCTGGAGACACCTTCAGGTATCATCGATGTAAAGGAGGTGAGCCCTCCGGTCAGGCAATGTATTTTACAGTGCGGTCTTGTTTGGAGTCTGTCTGTGTCTTCACCTGGAGTCAATCTGGGTTTATGTCTAAAGTAGTAGTTTATAAAATACCGCATTGACTGACTGTATACAAATTGTATATTTTTGACAAAGTATAATGTAACCGCAAATACAAATCAGCAAATGCAAATTCAGCCCAGATTTATGTGTGTGCGTGCGTGTGCATGTGTGTTTGTGTATACGCAGATATGTGTGTTTGAGAGCGAGGTGGAGTGTCTGCGTGAGGGGGAGAGGGTCAGGGTGTGCCTGCGTGTGAGAGAGGGGAGTGTGCGTGTGTGCGTGTGAGAGGGGGAGTGTGTTTGTGTGCTGGGAGGAGAGGGAGAGAGTGCATGGGCGTATTTAAGCTGGAGAGCGAGAGGATGCATGTATCCTTGTTAAAACACAGACAGATTTGGCAGATCCACTTTCCCACACACACTCACACCATGGTTTCAGATCTTCCCCTCTCTGCAGCCTCTGCTCCATTTGTTGTTCATGTTACAGACCCAGATGCTGTCATTACACTCCCGTTGCACCATCCAGAGTTGGGTCACGAAATCCTCAGGTCTCCCTGAATGTCTGAGGCAGCTCACAGCATAACCTCCAGCAAACCATCTGCAGCACGTCCAATAACGTTTCAGTAACAGGAGTCAGTCAGAACCCCTCAGCTACAAGTTGGACACCTGGTCCTTTACAATAATACCCGAGGGGCTTCCTCATGTTACTGACCACACGATCATCTGAGTGGGACAAACAGGCTTTAAGTGGACAGGCACAGACCAAGTGCCAAAGGCATATCTCAAAGCTGCTAGAACCCACTGCACAACATGGAACAACAGCCCCCCACATCCCATTTCATTGTTTCTGAGCTTCACAATACCAACACTCGATATATTTCGGAGCCACAAAACAACACCAGGGGAAATGTACAGAAATCAAACAATGGATTAACTGATAACATGTTGTGAAAATATGAATAAGGAGACAAGGAAATGGGAGTAATTGGAGAAGTGAGACAAGGGTGGGTCCAATCACAAGAATGGAAGCATTCATTATAGCCAGATTATTGTAAAATTATTGCCAGATCAGTTGAAATGGTGCGTTACATCAAATTCTGAATCTGCCTCACAGAACCATCCCAGACACCATTAATTGGGACAAGGTACCAGCCAGATTGGAGAGCTGTGCAGACCATACAAGTGGACTACACAATAAACTCGAATATATGCCTGGCATGGGGAGGCTGGCAAATCTTTGCCAGTATATTGCTACTATACGTGCACTGCATAAAAGTCTTGCACGGGAAGTTTTGCAACCCATGCAGTGAGTGACAAATGTATGGTTCTGTATCTCCACAGCACCAGTATAAGGTGAGAGATTTTGTGTGTGGTGTGTGTGTGTGTGTGTGTGTGTGTGTGTGTGTGTGTGTGTGTGTGTGTGTGTGTGTGTGTGTGTGTGTGTGTGTGTGTGTATTGGTGACAGTAGATATGACAATTGTTGTTTGAGAGAGAACAGACATGGAGGAAATCAGATTAAATGTGAACAACTGACAAGGGTTTGTGTAATTAACAGAGGGAGACTGAGAACAGTGTCATAGACAGAGGTGACAACGTGCTTGTGAATATTAAAGGAAAGGCATTGCCAGAACCAAAAACAATATAAATCAATCCGTACAGGAATGATGGGATTTTGGTCTGCGTTTAGATACAAGCCATGGAGTATCAGACTCAGATTTGCTTTGGCAGGTTTGAAGCTGGGAGAGTCAGCAGCAGATTATTGGCTTCATTAAGACCGTATTTTATAGCTCATAGTTAAAGTAGCAGATGGGATGAACCAGTGAAGTACATTCTGCAGGTGTTGGTAGTTAAAATTAGAAATGGTCAGGATATGGTGTCTGTAATCAGCTCATGGCTGAAAGGATCACCATAGTTGTGGCTCATCTGTTCCAGCCTCAGTTATTGACCAGGGGTGAGATGGAGTCAGAGGAAGGAAATGGAATTTGTATCCAGAACAGAAGATAGTGTCCTCCAACCTTTCAATATTTAAATAGCAAGGGCAGTGATACAATGAATCCTGGTTCATAGCTGAAACGGAGTAGTTCACCCCACAAGGTGCAGTGTCAGAACTAAAGAAGGAGAGAAAGAATGAAAGAAGTTCACTGTTGTTGTTCCTGGTGGTTTGGAGAGTGAATGTTTACAGAGTAGAGTAATTGAAAAAGAAGAATAATGTAGTCGCACATTGTTAATACAAATAATAAATGGAAAGTGAAACTTACCAGGGACACCAACAATAGCCAGGATAGGATAATAACAATATAGAATAATGTAAAGTGCATATTTGATCCGTGGTGATAATGGCCACCAATAATATGTAGAAAGAATTGAAACATAACCGGATAAACTCCTGTCCATTGTTGGAACATTCCAGTTTATTGTTTTCAGATTTTGATCCATTGTTGGAACATTCCAGTTTAATGTTCTCAGATTCTGATCTCTCCTCCCCTTCTCTCTGGAGCTGCTGATCCCTGTTAGTGCTGTCCGTGTTGCTCCCATTCGTACCATGGGATAACATAGTGAACAGAGCTCATTTATCATTAAAAGATGGACACCCTCCACTGGGATAATTATAATTCACGGATACTGACATGAATCACAATCACCAAACAAACACATTCAGTTAACCAATTTCATACATCATGTTACATATCACAATGAAAGAGAGAATCTACTCAGTTTGAATGCAATGGATAAGGTTTGCTGAGAGATCGATTATAAGTCTTTCAGTCTTTTTAATCTTTCTTCCCTGTATGTGAGAGAATTGCCGGAGCACTGCTGGATTGTATATGTTTTGCCCTGTTTCTTTAGGGGACAGGGATAAAATAACATAGCAGCTGCAAAACATGTCTGGTGAGGAGGTTTCTAGATACTTTTCTGTAATGCTGCTTCCATATTGAAATGCAATGATATCAGGTCCTTGCATAACCTTGAGGCATTCTTCAGAGCATTGACGCTGCTGCTCAGAAACATGGATAAACAGGAGGCAGTCACTCAACTGCTCGAGACTGGGACACAGGAGCAGAAGGCAGTCACTCAACTGTTCGAGGCTGGGACACAGGAACAGGAGGCAGTCACTCAACTGCTCGAGACTGGGACAGAGGGATAGGAGGCAGTCACTCAACTGCTCAAGACTGGGACACAGGAACAGGAGAGAGTCACTCAACTGCTCAAGACTGGGACACAGGAACAGAAGGCAGTCACTCAACTGCTCGAGACTGGGACACACAAACAGGAGGGAGTCATTCAACTGCTCGATACTGGGACTCACAAACAGGAGGCAGTCATTCTACTGCTCGAAATTGAGACACAGGAACAGGAGGGAGTCATTCAACTGCTCGATACTGGAACACAGGAACAGGAGGAAGTCATTCAACTGCTCGAGACTGGGAAACAGGAACAGGAGGCAGTCATTCTCCTGCTCGAGATTTGGACTCAGGAACATGAGGGAGTCATTCAACTACTCGAGACTGGGACACAGGAACAGAAGGCAGTCACTCAACTGCTCGAGATTGGGACACACAAACAGGAGGGAGTCATTCAACTGCTCGATACTGGGACTCACAACAGGAGGCAGTCAATCTACTGCTCGAAATTGGGACACAGGAACAGGAGGGAGTCATTCAACTGCTCGATACTGGAACACAGGAACAGGAGGAGGTCATTCAACTGCTCGAGACTGGGAAACAGGAACAGGAGGCAGTCATTCTACTGCTCGATACTGGAACACAGGAACAGGAGGAAGTCATTCAACTGCTCGAGACTGGGAAACAGGAACAGGAGGCAGTCATTCTACTGCTCGAGATTTGGACTCAGGAACATGAGGGAGTCATTCAACTGCTCGATACTGAGACACAGGAACAGGAGGCTGTCACTCAACTGCTCGAGATGAGGACACAGAAACATAACTGAAAATGTGCTGCTGGAAAAGTGCAGCAGGTCAGGCAGCATACAAGGAGCAGGATAGTCAACGTTTCGGGCATGAGCCCTTCTTCACGAACAACACAGAAACAGGAGACAGTCATTCAACTGCTCGAGACTGGGGACACAGGAACAGGAGGCAGTCACTCAACTGCTCGAGACTGGGACACAGGAACAGGAGGAAGTCACTCAACAGCTCTCGACTGGGACATAGGAACAGGAGGCAGTCGTTTAACTGCCCGAGACTGGGACACAGGAACAGGAGATAGTCACTCAACTGCTCGAGACTGGGACGGGGGAAATCAGGGGGCGAGTGAGGCCCCAGGATCCTGTTACGCAGGAATACAAGGAGTTGACTCACGCCCCATCAGTATGGGTCACTTGGAGAGAAGGGGAATTGTCTTGTTACTGACAGAAATATCCGAATAAGTTACATGAGCGAGCCATTCAATCCTGCTCCAACATTCTCTTAGACCACGGCTGATCTGATTGTGATTTCCTCATTCCCCTCTCTGCAGCCTCTGCTCCATTCGTTGTTCATGTTGCAGACCCAGGTGCCCTAACCGCAGCCTCTATCCAGAGTGGGTCAGCAAAGCGTCTGGTCTTCCTGAATGCCCCAGGGCAGCAGCTTAAAGCACAGCCTCCAGGAAACCATCCACAACATTTCCACAAATGTAGCAAAACTAGAATTAAGTCAAATGACACTTAAATACAAATAGGAAGCCTGGTCAGAATCAGTAACAATTGAGGGGATTCCTCATGTTACTGAGCACACGATCAGCAGCGAGGGATTGACACAGGCACAGAGCAAGTTACAAAGATGTGCCTGAAAACTGCTGAAACCCCACTATCCAACATGGAGCACAGGGCAGAATACTGGGAAGTCAAAGAAAATGGAAGTTATGTATTTTGAACATTGTTTCTAAGCTTCTTAATGTTGGAAGCTGATGCTCTCGGGTGAGCAACATTCAAGGCAAGAGGAACATATGGGACAGTTATTCAAATTAAAACTGGACAATTAAAATTGGATGTCAGGGTTTAAATACCAACAGTTTAAATAGCACTTAATGGGAGGGATTTGGGAAATAGACAGAGGGAGAGAGACTCTGATCCAGTGTTATGGGAGGATGTGTTCACAGGTTTCAGGATGCTGAAGTGAAGACATTACGATAGCATCTCATAACATTAACTGGTATTTCCGGGAATGAATAATTAATGGGATATTAGAGTGAGGTCAGAGAGAATCATAGAGTCATGGAGATATGCAGCACGGAAACAGACCCTTGAGTCTAACTTGTCAATGCCGATCAGATATCCCAAATTAAACAAGTCCTATTTGCTCAACATTTGGCCCATATCAATGTAAACCCTTCCTCTTCATGTACCCATTCAGATGTAATTTAAATGTTGTAAGTGTAACAGCCTCCACCACCTCCACTGGCAGCTCATTCCACACATGCACCACCTCTGTTGGAAAAAGTTGCTCCTTAGGTCATTTGTAAATCTTACCCCTCTCACTGGAAATCCATGCCCTCTAGTTTTGGGGAAAAGACCTTGGCGATTCATCCTATACATGCCTCTCACGCTCCAGGATAAATCAACCCAACCTACTCACCCTCTCCCTATAGCTCAAATCCTGGCAAAATCCTTGTAAATCTTTTCTGACTCCCTTCAAGATTCACAATATCTTTCCGATAGGAGGGAAATGAGAATTGAATGCAGTACTGCAAATGTGGCCAAACTAGGTGCTGTACATCAGCAACATGACCTCTCAACTCATACAGTCAAAGCACTGGCCAGCAAAGGTAAGCATACGAAATACCTTCTCCACTATCCTATCTACCTGCGATTCTACTTTCAATGAACAATGAACCTGGATTCCAAGGTCTCTTTGATCAGGAACACCCCTCAGGACCTTACCATTAAGTGCATATGTCCTTTCCTGATTTGCATTTCCAAAATGCATCACCTCACATTTACCTAGATTAAACACCATTTGCCACGCCTCAGCCCATCAGCCCATCTGATCAAGGTCCCATTTTACTCTGAAGAAAACCTTCTTTGCTATCCACTAAACCATCAATTTTGATGTTATCTGCAAACTTACCAACTATAGCTGCTAAGTTCGCATCCAAGTGATTTATATAAATCGTGAAATGTAGTAGATCCAGCACTGACCTTTGTAGAACACCTTGGTCACAGATCTCCGTTGGAAAAGCATCCTTTCACCACCACCCTCTGTCTCCTAACTTCGAGCCAATTTTGTATCCATATGGCTAGTTCTCCCTGTATTCCATGTGAACTAAACTTGTTAACCAGTCTGCCATGTGGAAAATTGTCAAATGTCTGACCGAAGTCCATATTGACAAGGTGCACATCTCAGCCTCAATGAATCCTCTTAGTCAATTCTTCAAAAAAAAACTCAGTCAGTTTAGTGAGAGACGATTCCCCAAGCTTCAAGCCATGTTGCCTATCCCTTATCAGTCCTTACCATTCAAAATACATGCAAACCTTGTGCCTCATAATCCTCACCAACAATTTGCCCTCCACTGACAGTTTTTCCTTACCATCCTTCTTAAATGGTTTTAGTAATTGCACCAAGTTAGCAAATCTCATATTTTCCGGTCCCTCACCTGTGAAAATTGACAATGCGAATATCTCAGCAAGGGGCCCAGCAATCACTTCTCTCGCTCCCAAAGATTTCTAGGGTACACCTGATCCGGTTCTGGGGATTTTCCCACTTTTACAGGCTTTACGAAGTCCAGCATCTCCTCCTCTGTAATGCAGACACTTTTCACGATACCACTGTTATTTGCATATCCTTCTGCACAGTCAAAATGCTTGTTCAGTGTCGCCTCCATCTCCTGTGGTTTCCCACATTGGCAGCTTTGCTAATCTTAAAGTGGCCCAAAACTCTTCGGAGTTATTCTTTTCTCCTTAATGTATGGGTAGAGTACATTTGGATTCTCCTTAACCCTATTTGCCAAGACTATCTCATGTCCCCATCATGGCCTCCTTATTTCCCGCTTAAGTATACTCCGACTGGCTTTAGACTCACTGGACATTGACTTTAAATATGGAATTAAGAGGCTAATGATGATGATAAATACATTTTTGATTTTTGGAAAAACTCAACTGATGTGCTTGAAGTAAGTAAACTGTCATCCTCACCTGTCCTTGGTTACATGTGACTCCAGACCGACAACAATGTGTTTGACTCTTAACTGCCCTCTAGGCAATTAGTGATCGGCAATAAATGCAGGCCCAACCAGCGATACCCTCATCCCGTGAATGAATCCTGAAAAAAATCCTTGATTCCTACTCTCTCTACCTGACATATGTTTCCCTCTTATCTGTGACCAGACCCTCAATTTCTCCAGTCCTCCAGCATTCCTTACACTTACCAGCCTTACCCTTCAACCTAACAGGGACATACTGTCTCTGGGCTCTTGACATCTCATTTTTGAAGGCTTTCCTCTTCTCTGTTGGCCCCTGATTTGTGAATATCTGTCCCAATCCAGTTTGTAAGTTCTTGCTGATATCATCAAAATTGACCTTCCTCCAATTTTGAACATTATCTTTTAGACCCGGTTCATTCTTTTCCATTCTATTTTAAAACTATTCGAATTATGATTATTTGTCTGAACGTGCTTCCCAACTGATACCTCAGTCACCTTACCTGCCTTATTTCCCAAGCGTAGTTCATGTTTAGCTCATTCTCTGTGATAGAGAGTATTGGATAAGCAAATTCAGCTTTGTTATCATGAGTGGGGTCAGCAGTGTATTCGACTCGTTGGATTGAATCTGACAATAATTCATCTCCTAGCCATTTTCACTGAGTGTGACAGAGGGATCGACTGCACAAAGCCGAGCTAGTTTCCTGATGCTATCTTATCAAACTTTTCTCATTAACCCCTACCCCATGGTTTCCCTCTCATTCAATGCCAGCCAGATTCTCCCACCCATCATGTCTGGAGGTACTCACGATCGCCCAGATACCCCTGGATATTCCGTGACCCCTGGCACTGGTGCCACCTTTAAAAGGCCAATGGTCACACGGTTGAGCTTTCACAGTTTGGAGCTGCCCTGCACAGTTTACCCTGAGCATGGCAATTAAGGGGCAATTACATTACGGTTTGTCGACAAGGGCACGGAGATCCTGGGGGATGGGCTAGTACAGAGCGGGACCATTCTCTTCCCAGAGGGCGCCACACCACCAGACCCACCGAGCATGGCCTGAGCTCCCCACCCAGCTCAGTGCGGTATCTGCGGTCTGAAGAAATGTCCAGCAACACAGGACAAGCATCAATAACCTTCCCCGCTCTGTCAGGACAAGGGTCACCCTAGTCTCTCTGCTCCCTCACACTCACTGTATATCTGTTGCAGCAGTGAACCAGAACAAGGCTCATGCTTCACCACTCTCACTGCTGCATGCAGCACCTTCCCCCGCCTATCTCTCTCTCTCTCTCTCATCTCCTCTCCATTATTCCTCCCCCGACACTAATAACACTGCATAGATACAACACTATAGACTGACTCCCTCCAGACACGTCACCATTTCTCCCCCCACCTACACCAGCACTAACAACAGCGCCACCCACTCCTACCCTCCCTGCCTCCCCTTCTCCCATTCCAGGAGAAACAGCCTGGAATAGGACACAATGGGCCTCGCCAGGTGATGGAGTGTCCGATATCCATTCCCTCCCCCCCTCCCTCCGCCATGTGAGGAGGACCATGGCATGAACCGGAGAGGACTGGGATGTCTCGTGTGGAAATTCTGAAACATCCACAACCCATCAACCGAGTAAGGAGCAATGTTCAGTGAAGGGAAATTCTCACTTTAACCCACTGGCAGCTCCGTTTCCCCCCGGCACAACTTAGAAGCCGTGGCCCTGATGCCATCTCCCTTTTGTGTTGAGCTGGTACAAATGGAATCCCCACGGTTTCTGTGGGCATGATGGTGGGCTCACATCACATCGTCACCACCACCTCCCAGGAAGCTAGCACGGAGACTCCTTCCTCCTGTAAACAGCTCAGATACTGACACTAATTTGTGAAATTTAACGCTACCCCCACTTGTCCTGATGTCTTTGATAATCTGTGCTCATATATCCAGCACCCTTTGCTTTTGCACCTCCTTCATAACAGTGCAGCCTGTTTAATGTTACCTTTCAATGTCCTTCCTACCAAAGAGCATCACCTCACACTGTTCTGCTTTGATCTGCATCTGCCACACACCTGAACTCGACACCAAAATATAACTTTCCTGTTGGAGTTCCACGCCGTCCTCAAAAAAAACTTTACAATTCTTCCAGTTTTGATATCTGGAAAGACTAAAATTGTCCTACAATCATACTCCACAGAAATACTGACACACACCAGATAGAACGATTGAAATATTGACAAGGACACCGTGGAGCGAGAGAAATATCGACACTCTCCATGTCTGTGTTAGTGTCAATGAATGGTGAGTGCCTCTATGTGTGTGTATTCGTGTGTGTATCTGTGTGTGGCAAGTCTGGCAGTCTCTGTGGTGCTTAAAGTGATGTAATGTCCCCTGACACGAGTTCTGAGTAAGGGTCACTCGATCCAAAACGTCAATTTTCATTTCTGTCCAAAGATGCTTCCAGAGCTGCTGGGCTTTCTGTTGTTGTCAATCTCTGTTGCAATCCCAACCCCAACCCCCACCTCCCATCTCCCATCTCCCACATCCCACCTCCCACGCCACTGTAATCGTGGTGGTAAAGTGTGCAAACCATCAGGAATTCAGTTTGGGAGGGAGAGAGAGGGCAGTAGTTCACAGCACAATCCAATCTAAATTCTGATTGCACCAAACACACACACACACACACACACACACACACACACACACACACACACACACACACACACACACACACACACACACACACACACACACACACACACACACACACACACACACACCTGGAAACGTTTTTTCACTGGGTAGTATTTCCAACACACAGTGTACTCATTAAAGCAGATTTCCATTGCAATCAAATCCAAGCAAATCCGAGTGAGCCACATTGCAAGGCGATGAGATTAATTTTAATGCACTTCCTGTAACTTGCAATTTTTAATGTCTTACTCTTACAAGTAACCTTATATGTGAGAAAGAATTGGAAAGATCTAAACCAGGCTAGCAGAGTGTGGGATTGGATCACTTTAAAGAAAAGAGGGAAAGGGAGAGGAAGGGAGAGCGGTTTTGACCCCATTTCAGTGATTCACCCCAAAAACAAGAAGAGTTCCCATTGCACAGAGATGCCGAGACAGAGATTCACACACTAATGCAGGAACACATGTAACAAGCACAGAGAGATAGACATGCACACAGTGGTACATAGCGATATATGTAGACACATGGGAATAGACAACCACAAACAGAAACATGCAGATACATACCTGAACATGCAAACACACATAGACTCATCGAGTTAAACAGGATATTTGCAAACAGACCTATTGGCCCATACAGTCCATGCTGGCAATAATTCCAAACTAAACCAGTCTCATCTGCCTGCGCTTGGTCCAGATTTGTCCAAACATTCGCTTATCCCTGTACTTAATCAAATGCATTTTAAATGAAGTAACGTTACCCACAATCCATCACTTCCTCAGGAAGTTCACTCCCTACATGAACCACATGCTGTGTAAAAAAAAATCTCATGGGTCCTGATCAGGTGGACCCAATAATTCTATAGGAAGCTGTGGAAGTGATTGCAGGGCCCCTTGCTGAGATGTTTTTTTTATCATGAACACCTACAGGTGAAAAGCTGGAATTCATGAGTTTGACTAAAGTTGAGCTATTAAACAAAACGGAAAGGAAGAGCTAGGGAACTATAGGTTGGTGAGCCTGATATCAGTGGTCGGCTCGTTGTTGGAGGGAATCATGAGGTAAAGGATTTATATGCATTTGGAAAGACACATTAGGTATAGGCAAATGTGTGGACTGTAAATGCTGGAGATGAGAGTCGAGATTAGAGTGGTGCTGGAAAAGCACAGCAGGTCAGGCAGCATCTGGGGAGCAGGAAAATAGACATTTTGGGCAAAAATGCTTTATCAGGATAGGCAAATTGGGTTGTGCCTGGAAAATCATGTCTCACTAACTTGATTGTTTTTTTGTTGAGAAGTAACGGAGAGGATTGATGAAGGCTGAACGCTGGATGTGATCTATATAGACTTCAGTTAGGCATTCGACAAGGTTCTGTATGGGAGACTGGTTAGCAAGATTCGGTCACATGGAATACAGGAGGAATTAACCAGTTGGATACAGAACTGGCTTAAAAGTCGAGGACAGCGGGTTGTGGTGGAGAGTTGTTTTTCAGACTGGATGCCTGTGACAAGTGGAGTGCCACAAGGATCGGTGCTGGTTCTGTTACTTTTCATCATGTATATACATGATTTGGATATGAACATAGGAGGTATATTTCGTAAGTTTGCAGATGACACCAAAATTGGAGGTATAATAGCCAACAAATAAGGTTACCTTAGATTACGGCAGGATCTTGATCAGATTGGCCAATGGACCGAGGAGTGGCAGACAGCGTTTAACTTAGATAAATGTGAGATGCTGCATATGGGAAAGGCAAATGAGGTCAGGATTTAATTTACTTAATGGTAAAGTAATGGGGAGTGTTGCTGAACAGTGACCTCAGCGTACAAGTTTATAGTTCCTTGAAAGTGGATTTGCAGGTAGATATAATAGTGAAGAAAATATTTGGTATGTTATTGGTCAGTGCATTTTGTATATGAGTTATGAGACTGGATTACTTATGTACAGTACATTGGTTAGACCACTTTTCGAATACTATATGCAATTCTGATTTCCCTGCTGTCGGAAGGATATTGTGAAACTTGAAAGGGTTCAGAAAGGGTTTAAAAGGATGTTGCCAGGATTGCAGGTTTTGAGCTACAGGGAGAGGCTGAATAGGCTGAGGCTGTTTTCCCTGGAGCATCAGAGGATGAGGGCTGACGTTAGAGGTTATTAAAATCATGGGTGCAGTGGTTAGAGTGAATAGCCAAGGCCTTTTCCCAAGGGTAATGCAGTCGAAAACTAGATGGCAAATATTTAAGGTGGGATGGGAACGACATAAAAGGGATCCAGTGGGCAAAATCCTCATGTAAAGGGCCGTTGTGTGCAACGAGTACCAGAGGAAGGTGTGGAGGCTGGCACAGTTACAACATTTAAAAGGCATCTCGATGGGCAGATGATGGGAAGGTTTCAGATGGAAATGGGGAAAATGCTGGAAAATGGGAGGAGATTAATTTTGGCTATCTGGTCTGCATGGACGCGTTGGACCAAAGGGTCTATTTCCATGCTATACAGCTCTATGACGCTATGTCTTTTTAGAAACGTGCTCCTCTTATCTTAAAACAATCCCCTACTCGAGGGAAAAGACACCTACCATTCAACATTATCGATACCCCTCATGATATTATAAACCTCTATAAGGTTACCTCTCAGCCTCCTATGCTGAAGTCGATAATGTCCGAGTCTATCAAACCTGTCTGTATAACTCAAACACTCCATTCCCAGCAACATCCTGATAAATATCATCTGAACTCTCCCGATCTTGATAATATCCTTTATATAACAGGGCGACCAGAACTGTACACAGTCCTCCAGGACATGCCTCGCGAATGTCCTATGCAACCTGAGCATACCGTCCCAACTCCTGTGCTCAAAGGACTGTCCATTGCTATTTGTCACGTATATAAATGGTTTGGATATGAACATAGGAGATATAGTTAGTAAATTTGCAGGTGACACCAAAAGTGGAGGTGTAGTGGACAATGATGAAGGTTTTCTCAGAGAAAAATGGGATCTTGATCAGATGGGCCAATGGATTGAGGAGTGGCAGATGGAGATATATTTAGATGAATGAGAGGTGCTGCATTTTGGAAAAGCAAATCAGAGCAGGACACATACACTTCATGGTAAAGTCCCGGGGAATGTTGCTGAACAAAGAGACCTTGGAGTACAGGTTCATAGTTCCTTGAAAGTCGAGTCGCAGGTAGATAGGATATTGAAGGTGTTTGGCATGCTTTCCTTTATTGTACTGAGTACAAGATTTGGGAGATCATGTTGTGGCTGTAAAGGACATTGGTTAGGCCACTTTTGGATTATTGTGTGCAATTCTGGTCTCATTCGTATAGGAAAGATGTTGTGAAACTTGGAAGGGTTCAGAGAATATTTACAAGGATGCTGCCAGGGCTGGAGGATTTGAGCTTCAGGGAGAGCCTAAATAGGTTGGGGCTGTTTTCTCTTAATCATTGGAGGCTGAGGGGTGAATTACAGCCGTTCATAAAATCATGAGAGGCATGCATATGGTCAATAGGGAATGTATTTTCCCTGAGTTGGGCGAGTCCAAAACTAGACGACATCGGTTTAGGGTGAGAGGGGAAAGATTTAAAAGGAATCTCAGGGGCAATTCTTTTTGCACTGAGGGTGATGCGCGTATGGAATGAGTTGCCAGAGGAAGTAATGGAGGCTGGTCAAATTAAATTATCGTATTTTAAAGGCGTGCAGATGAGAATATGAATAGGAGGGCGTCAGAGGGATATGGGTAACGCGTTGGAAAATTTAACGAGATTAGGTTAAGATATCTGGTTGACATGGACGAGTTGGACCAGAGGGTCTGTTTCCACGCAGTCCCTCTCTATGACTCTATGTCTCTATTATGAAGGCCAGCAAGCGAAACACCTTCATAACCACCCTGTCTACACATGATGCAAACCTCAAAGAATTATGGCTGAAACCCTAGGTCGTTCTGTTCTACAACACTACCATTGGCTCAACTTTTCATTGTATATGAAAACTACACTACCTTGCATTTATCAACATTAAACTCCATCTGCCATTCTTCAGCCCAGTGAGTGATAGTACTGGGGAAGAAAGGATGGAAAGTAATCAGCTGTCTTGTATCATTTAATGGTTTTAGGAAGTGAACAGTCACACATTAGAGGTGGGAAACAGTGATCGGTGTTTGAGGTCAGAAAGTATGCGCTCTCTTTGTCTCTGATGGTCAGTATTGATATCTATTCGAGATATTTATGTAGACAGGCCAACAAGAGGTGAGGCTATACTGGATTTGGTTCTAGGTAATGAACCAGGCCAGGTGTTAGACTTGGAGGTAGGTGAGCACTTCGGGGACAGTGACCACAACTCGGTGACTTTTACTTTAGTGATGGAGAGGGATATGTGTGCGCCGCAGGGGAAGAGTTATAGCTGGGGGCAGGGAAATTATGATGCAGTGAGGCATGACTTAGGATGTGTGGATTGGAAAAACAGGCTTCAAGAGAAGACACTAATGAGATGTGGGGATTGTTCAAGGAGCAGCTACTACGTGTCCTCGATAAGTATGTACCAGTCAGGCATGGTGTAAAGGGCCTTGTGAGGCAGCCGTGGTTTAGTAAGGAATTGGAATCCCTTGTGAAAGGGAAGAAGGCGGCATATGTAAGATGAGGTGTGAAGGTTCAGTTGGGGCGATAGAGAGTTATAAGGTAGCCAGGAAGGATCTAAAGAGAGAGCTAAGAGAAGCGAGAAGGGGACATGAAAAGTCTTTAGCTGGTAGGATTAGGGAAAACCCAAAGGCTTTCTATAGGTATGTCAGGAATAAAAGGATGACTAGGGTAGGTATCGGTCCAGTCAAGGATAGTAGTGGGAAGTTGTGTGTGGAGGCGGAGGAGATTGGAGAGACACTAAATCAATACTTTTCATCAGTATTCACTCAGGACAGGACACTGTTGCTGATGTGAATATGGAGTCACAAATGATTAGAATGGATGGCCTGGAAATATGCAGGGAAGAGGTTCTGGGAATATTGGAAAGGATGAAAATAGATAAGTCTCCTGGCCTGATGGCATTTACCCTAGGATCCTATGGGAAGCTAGGGAGGAGATAGCAGAGCCATTGGCCTGGATTTTTATGTCGTCATTGTCAACGGGAATAGTACCAGAGGACTAGAGGATAGCGAATGTGGTCCCCTTGTTCAAGAAAGGGAGTAGGGATAGCCCTAGTAACTATAGGCCAGTGAGTCTGACTTCAGTGGTGGGCAAAGTCTTAGAGAGAATGGTAAGGGATAAGATTTATGAACATCTGGATAGGAATAACGTGATCAAGGATAGCCAGCATGGTTTTGTGAAGGGCAGGTCGTGCCTCACAAACCTTATTGAGTTCTTTGAGAAGGTGACTAAGGAAGTGGACGAGGGTAAAGCAGTAGATGTTGTGTATATGGATTTTAGTAAGGCGTTCGATAAGGTTCCCCATGGTAGGCTAATGCTAAAACTACGGAGGTATGGCATTGAGGATACATTAGAGGTTTGGATTAGGAATTGGCTGGCTGGAAGGAGACAGAGGGTAGTAGTTGATGGACTATGTTCATCTTGGAGTGCAGTTACTAGCGGGGTACCACAAGGATCTGTTTTGGGACCATTGCTTTTTGTTATCTTTATAAATGATCTAGAGGAAGGGCTTGAAAGCTGGGTAAGCAAGTTTGCGGATGACACAAAAGTCGGTGGAGTTGTGGATAGTGAGGAAGGAAGTGGTAGGTTACAGCGGGATATAGATAAGTTGCAGAGCTGGGCAGAAATGTGGCAAATGGAATTCAATGTAGCTAAGTGTGAAGTCATTCACTTTGGTAGGAGTAACAAGAAGATGGATTACTGGGCTAATGGTAGGCTACTTGGTAGTGTAGATGAGCAGAGGGATCTTGGTGTCCATGTACACAGATCTCTGAAAGTTGCCACCCAGGTAAATAGTGCTGTGAGGAAGGCATATGGTGTACTGGGCTTTATTGGTAGAGGAATTGAGTTCCGGAGTCCTGAGGTCATGTTGCAACTGTACAAGACTCTGGTGCGGCCTCATCTGGAGTATTGTGTGCAGTTTTGGTCGCCATACTATAGGAAGGATGTGGAGGCATTGGAACGAGTGCAGAGGAGGTTTACCAGGATGTTGCCTGGAATGGTAGGAAAATCTTATGAGGAAAGGCTGAGGCACTTGGGGCTGTTCTCATTGGAGAAGAGAAGGTTTAGGGGAGATTTGATAGAGGTGTATAAGATGATTAGGGGTTTAGATAGGGTCGACACTGAGAACCTTTTACCGCTAATGGAGTCAGGTGTTACTAGGGGACACAGCTTTAAATTAAGGGGTGGTAGGTATAGGACAGATGTTAGGGGTAGATTCTTTACACAGCGGGTTGTGAGTTCATGGAATGCCCTGCCAGTAGCAGTGGTGAACTCTCCTTCTTTATGGTCATTTAAGCGGGCATTGGATAGGCATTTGGAAGTTATTGGGCTAGTGTAGGTTAGGTAGGATTCGGTCGGCGCAACATCGAGGGCCGAAGGGCCTGTACTGCGCTGTATCTTTCTATGTTCTATGTTCTATGTTCTATCCTTCATAGTGCAGTGTGTGCCTGCAGGATTTCTTTCCCTTATATTGCAGACTACAGACAATAGCCATTAATCAGGAAATAATAGTCAAGTATTTAAAGATGTTCATAGTTTATCTCGAAGGCAGAGCACATAAACTCGACATCCTACAATTGAGGCAAGTACCTTGCATTTTTTAAACAACCTTATTAGTCTAACTGTGTTATTCATTAAAGTGAACCAGATTTTGATGAATCCATACGAACTGAAAGCTGTCACTTAAAATTAAAACTTTGGGCCTGGTTTAGGATTTGTGTAGTCGGTAGTGTCCCTACCTCTGATGCAGAGCCCTGGATTCTATTTCAATCCTGAACTTGTCTGAACGTGTCCCTGGCTCGAGACCAGACAGTCTGGATTCAGGTGTAGAGGCGTGTCACAGCATGTCAGAACAGGCTGATGAACAAACACACAGGAGAATAATGTGGGAAGTTAAGGGACTGTTGTAGAGTGGTGGTAGGGTCCCTAACTCTGGCTGCAAAGCTTTAGCTTCAAATCCTACTAGAGATGTTTTATAATATGTTTGAACACGTTGACTAAAATGAGTTTAGAATTGTGATTTGATCGAGATGGACGAGGTTTCAGTATTGATTCCAGAATTTAAGTCCCGGATGACTGAATGCACAGGCCCTGGGTTGGAGTCACATTTGGACCTTCTAGAAGTTTATAAATTCATGTAGGGCATGGATAGGGTGAGTAGTCAAAATCTTTTCCCCACGTTTGGAAGTCCAAAATTAGAAGGCACAGATTTAATGTGAGAGGGGAAAGATTTTAAAGGGAGCTCAAGGGCAACTTTTTCACTCAGAAATTGGAGTGTGTGTATGATGTACTGCCGGAGGAAGTGGTGGAGGTTGGTATAATTACAACATTTAAACAGCACCCAGATGGGTATATTAATAGGAATGATTTAGAAGGATATGGGCAAATTGCTTGTAAATAGATCTGATTCCCTACAGTGTAGAAACAGGCCCTTTTGCCCAACAAGTCCACACCAACGCTCTGAAGAGTTACTCACCCAGAACCATCTACCCACATTTACCCCTGACTAATGCTACTATCACTATGTGCAACTTAGCGTAGCCAATTCACCCAATCTGCATATCTTTTGACTGTGGGAGGAAACCAACGCAGACACTGGGAGAATGTGCAGACTCCACACAGTCAGTCACCTTGTAGTATGAGGCAGCAGTGCTAAGCACTGAGCCATTGCTCCGATCCAAATAGGGCACGATTAGTTTAGGAAATCAGGTTGCATGGACGGGTTGGTCAAAAGTGTTTGCTTCCGCGCTGTACTACTCTAAGATTCGTTAAGCCATTTCATCAAGGTCCCTGTGTCATCTTCACTGTCCACTATATAGCCAATCTTGGTTTCATCCACGATCTTGCTAACCACGCCTTCCATAATTCTCATCTGAATCATTTGTATAAATGACAAACAAAAATGGATTGAGCACAAGTCCCTGTGGAACACCACTGTGCAGTGTCACAAAGCTGGTCCCTTTTCTCAAAGATACTGTGACCTTGATTTTTTTTTAAGAGGGGTCGTAAGTAGCTCCCACCTCCAAGCTGACTGGTTTGGTCCAGGGATTAAACGGTTTTGTGATTAAAGGTATAATGAAAGGGGAGTGGTGAGCTCTCTCGGTGAGCTGTTCAGTACCAGTTTGGAGTTCAGCTGTGTGGTCAGGCTCTCTCTCTCTCTCTCCCTCCTTCTGCCCTTCTAACTTCAACCAGTAAGCATATGTTCCATTTTGTACAGTTTTTAAGGGGGGGGGAGGTATTGCTTATTGGGACTGTTGTGTACATTCAGAACACCTAATTAAGTCTACTTCTGTAGGGGTTCTTTATTCTGTTCTTTGTGTTTCATTGTGTAATTTTGTAAATTAGCTTTTTGTCTATTTTCAAAACCTGATAGTCAACATAGCTAGGTTACTCTGGGTAATTTTCACTGTGCACTTACTGAAACAAATTGCAAAGTTATGGTCTCCGCTGCCGACTTAAGAATGTTTTGACTGAGCTGACCTAGTCCATAGCAGCAGGCCTCCAGTCTGAGAAACAACCATCCTCAACAATGCTGTCTCCTGCTATTAGGCAAACACACACACACGTACATTACCCACACGCGCACACACACACAGACACACACATAGAGACACACACAGGTAGACAGACACACACTCAGACACATGCACAGAGACACAAATACGCGCACAGACACACATACAAAGATGCACACACACACAAAGTCACACAGCCACATGCACACGCACAGACACACACAGAGACAACACATGCCCACAGGCACATACGGACACACAAAGAGAGACACACACGGGCATATATACACACACATAGACACATTAACGACTATAGGATATAACGTGATAAGTTATGCTTAAAGATGGGATCAAAGCTTGTTGTGAAAAGGCAGAAGAATGGGCTTGAAAAACATGACAGCCATAATCAATCGCTCAGTAGACTGGATGGGCTAAATTGCCTTTTTTCTGTTCTAATGTTTTACAGTGTATGGTACATGCATTTGTCTGTGTTTGTGCGTATATTGTATGTGCATGTTCTGTGTGTATGTATCCGTGCTTATGTGTCTGTGTTTTTGTGTGTTTGAGTGTGTCTGTGTGTACATGTCTATGTGCGTGTTTGTGTGTGTCTGTGTGTGCATGTCTATGCATGTATTTCAGTCTGGCTCTGTGTCTGTGTGTGTGTGTGTGTGTGTGTATATGTGTGTGTGTCTGTGTATGTTTGTGCTCCTCAGTATTTTAGAAATGGAAATATTAATGTACATTTTTGTAATTTCTATTCTGTTTGACATTCACTTTCCATCATAGTTTGAGGAACTTTGCTTTATCATGAATTTGTTATTTTAACAAATGAAGGAAATCAACCTGACCTCTTCCGAGGCTGACCCTGACCAGTATGAGACCTAGATCATTGACCATATCCTTAGCCTGGTTGCACCGATAATTTGCTGTGACCAATGGAGGAGAGCTGTAGAAAAGAAAACCGTTACACAACAACCCAAGGAACTCTGGAGCAGTGAGCCTGACATCAGTGGTTGGTGAGTTGTTGGAGGGGATTCTGAGGGATAGCCAACTGCATGCATTTTCAAAGGCAAGGATTGATTGGTGATAGTCACCATGGCTTTTTGCATGAAAAATCGTCTCGCACTAATTTGACTGAGTTCGTTAAAGAGGTGACAGAGCAGATTAATGAAGCCAGTGTTGTAGGTGGTTTCCATACAGACTAGGACAAATTGTTCAACAAGATTCTGCATATTAGGCAAGTTAGTAAGGTTCGGTCACATGGGAACCAGCGCACCAAGCCAATTTAATACAAAATTAGATTGTAGGGAGGAGACAGAGGTTGGTAGAGGATTGCTTTTCAGAGTGGAGGCTGTTTTAAGGTACGACGGGAAATATTTTAGATGGAACTTAGACACAATGTTTTTTCAGAGGGAGGTGTTCATATGGAATTATCTGTCGAGGAAGTGGGGGAGTCTGGCATCTGGATGGGTATAGGAGGTAGGTTAGAGGAATATGAGCAAAATGCTGTCAAATCAGACTCGATCATAATGGGAAGTCTGGTCAGCACTTAGACATTTGCATGCTATCTGACTATACGAGGGATGTGCATAAATCTAAACAGGCATTTCAAGTGGAAGTTTCTTCCCAAATGTTTGAGATGTCTATTTGTTTACATT
>NW_026869068.1:308260-409519 GCF_020745735.1 Hemiscyllium ocellatum | reverse complement strand
GTGGTCATTCCCGGTAGGCCGCGTGGGTCGCGGGTCCGTCGGCGATCGTGGAAGCGGTTGTCTGTGCGGTGGTCACCGGGGCCGTTGTTGGGCGGCGATCGCGTGGTCTCCGAGGTCGGTGGGGGCGGAAGTGACGTCACGGTCGGCGGCGGCCTTTGGTGCCGTGGGCGCTGTGGAGGCCATATGTGTAATGGCGTCCGACAGGCCGATTGAAGATTCTGGAACAGTTGAGGAGCCACGAGTGTGGGGGTAAGTACATGAAAGTTTTTGGTACTTACTGTCTTTAATCTCTGATATGGCTAGGAAGAACTGTTTGTTTAGTGTGTGGATTCTTCTGTAGATGAAGAACAGCAGGGGTCCATTGCAGGTCTGTGAGAGTGTTGTCCTGAGCTGGGTAGGGCTGATTGCAGGGAATGTAGGTTAGCGACGCATGGCTACAAGGGTGGAGCGGAGGATCCGGAGGGAGGTCTGTTGCTGGAGGCTTCGGATTTGTTGTAGGTACAGGTTGTCCTGGTTGGGTCCAAATTTTGTTGGTTGGAATGAGACCAAGGTGTACAGTTACATTGTTCCTTGGATACGGCATCACACGCGGACAGGGTGGGGAAAGGGCATTTAGCAGACTTACTCTCATAGGTCACAGCAAAGACTACATGTCTGTATAAGGCATTGCTGGGTCCCAGTTGGAGTATTGCATAGAATTCTGACCCTCCTGCTTTAGGAAGCATTTCCTGAAACTGTAAATGGAGCAAAGATTGACGAAAATGTTTGTGATACTGGAGGGTTTTGACAGAAACTGAGAGGCTGGATAAGTTGGAAAGTGACATAGGGAGATGAGATAGAATTGGCGTTTTAGGTTAATGAGAATGCAAGGAAATTCTACAGCACACAAGTACAAAAACAACTAGAGAGACACTAGGGCCGCGCAAATATCAATAAGGCCATCCATGAGTGGTATCACAGAAGATGGGTGAGACCCGACCCGAAATGACATTTTATGTCAGAAATTACTGCGGACAAGTCAGTTTAAAGACACAGTGATGGCTTGAAAAGAGTTCCATTTACAGAAGAGGTGTGCTGGAGGTCATAGAACACAAGGTAGAGAAAGCACTACGTCCTGAACATGTGTATCCCAGTACATTGTGGCAAAGTAGTGGCAGATACCCGAGCAGAATTATTTGTATCATTGTCTACGAGGAACAGAGGTAAGGTGATTCGCCACGTCTTTACCCCAGGGTAGTGGAGTCCATAACTAGATTGGATCGAAGTGCTGAAGTAGGAGGTGTTAGCAATTCTGCAAAGTCTAAAAATAGATAAGTCCCCAGGGCTCTGATGTGATTTATCCTCGGATTCTCTGGAATCCAGGAAGGAGATTGCCATGCCTTTGGCTTTGATGTTTCTGTCGTCATTGTTTACAGGAATAGTGCCAGAAGGCTGGAGGAGAACAAATGTTGTCCCCCTAGAATAGATTACTTACAGTGTGGAAACAGGCCTTCGGCCCAACAAGTCCACACCGACTCTCTGATGAGCAACCCACCTAGACCCATCCCCTTACATTTGTCCCTTCACCTATCACTATGGGCAATTTAGCATGGACAATTCACCTAACCTGCACATTTTGGACTGTGAGATGAAACGGAACACTGGAGGAAACCCACACAGACACGGCGAGAATGTGCAAACTCCACACAGACAGTTGGCTGAGGCAGGAATTGAAGCCGGGTCTCTGGTGCTGTGAGGCAGCAGTGCTAACTGTGCGCCACCGTGCCACCCCAAGCAGGGAGTGGAGACCATCCTGGTAGTTGTAGACGTGTGAGCCTTATTTGATGCTGGTAATGTGTTGGAAACGCTTTTAAGGGATAAGGACTTATATTCATCTGGAGATGAGTAAGTTGATTAGGGATAGTCAACACGATTTTGTGAAGGGTAGGTCTTGCCTCACAAACCTTATTGAGGTCTTTAGAAGGAGAACAAAGACAGAGATGGATGAGGGTAAAGCAGTTGATGTGGTGTATATGTATTTCAGTAAGGCGTTTGTTAAGGTTCCCCATGGTAGGCTATTACCGATAATACGGAGGCATGGGATTGTGCGTGATTAAGCAGTTTGGATCAGAAATTGGTTCACTGAAAGAAGACAGAGGGTAGTGGCTGATGAGAAAGATTGATCCTGGAGTTCAGTTACTATTGGATACTGCCAGGATGTATTTTGGGTCCACTGTTGCTGTGATTTATATAAATGACCTGAATGAGGCATTGAAGGACGGGTTAGTAAATTTGCAGAAGACATTAAGGTTGGTAGAGATGTGAATAGTGACGGAAGATATTGTAGGTTACAGAAAGGTATAGATAAGCTGCACAGCTGGACTGAAAGTTCGCAAATGGAGTTTAATGTGGAAGGTGTGAGGCGATTCACTCTGGAGGGGGTAACAGGAACACAGAGTACTGGGGTAATGGTAAGATTATTGGTAGTGTAGATGAACAGACAGATCTCTATGTCCATGCACATAGATCGTTGAAAGTTGCCACCCATGTTTAAGGAGCCATTCAATGTGTGAGCTTGCATTGGTAGAGGGATTGAGTTTCGGAACCATTAGATCATGCTGCAGCTGTACAAAACTCTGGTGTGGCCACATTTGTTCAGGTCATCCAGGATGGATGTGGAAGCTTTGGAAATGATTCAGACGAGATTTACAAGTAAGTTACCTGGTATGGAGGGAAGGTCTTATGAGGAAAGGCTGAGGGTCTTTAAGTTTTTTTGTTCAGAGAATGTGTTTGAGGTCAATTAATTGAGACATATAAGATAATCAGCAGGAGCGATGGGTTGGACAGTGAGAGCCTTTTCTCTTGGATGACGATGCCTAGCACGAGGGGAGATAGCTTTAAATTGAGGCAGATATTAATATGAATAATAAATAGAGGGATAGATGCCAGCGGTAGGTTCTTTACTCAGAATAGTCGGGGTCAACTCTAAAGGCATTTAAAAGGTCTTTGGGTAGGCATATGGACAAGAATTGGAATGGTGATGGTTCGATTGCTTCAGATTGGATCTATTTACAGGTTGGCACAAATCGAAGGCAGAAGGGGCTGTATTGCGCTGTCATGTTCTGTGTTCTCGTGGGCATAAATATGAGTTGGGAGAGGAAATATTTAAAAGAGATTTTAGGAGAAAATTTACGACACAGAGGTTGGTGCAGTTATGGAATGAGCATCCAGGGGAAATGGTAGAGAACAGTACAATTACATCAGGTAAAAGTTGGGCAGGTACATGGTGAGGAGAGGGTTTGAAGGGATGTGGGTCACATACAGGGAAACGCAACTCATTCATGGACTCTGGTCAGCATGGACTAGTTGGGTTGAAGGAAAAGTTTCCGTGCTGCATGCCTCTGTCTCCATTTATTGGAGGGGGAGACTACTGAGATAAGGAATGTTGTAAACACTGAAGCAAGTTACAGCGATAGGGATGGTAGTCCGGAATGCAGTACATTTCAAATATGTGGAGGAACTACTGGGCTAGGAGAAGGTTACAGAGATAGGAACTGTTATAGAAGTTACAAATTATTGAAGACATAGAGATCAGGAAAATCTGGAGAGAGAGAGAGAAGAGAGACAGAGAGAAAGCGAGAGCAACAGTGAGATACTAAGTGATGTAACCAGAGTCCTGGAAGATATCAGAACACATAACTGTGTTGGAAGAACAGATTTTGCTTCAAGATGCACTGGCATAACGGTCAGGAATGAGCAACTGTGAGCAGGTGAAGTGATGGCCTCGTGGTATTATTGCTAGAGCATGTATCCCAAGCCTCAGCTAATGTTCAAGGGATGCAGGCTGGAATCCCACCATCAGAAATGGTGGAATTTGAAATCAATAATTTTAATAATTGTAATTAACAATCCACAACAAAATGTGAGACCATTGCTGATGTACAAAAAACGCAAACACCTGTCCTTTCGAGAAGGACATCTGCCCATCCTCACGTGGTCTGCATGACGTACCCACAGCAAAGTGTTTGCCTCTCAATGACCTTCTGAAATGACCGAGCAAGTTACTCAGCTCAGGGGCAGCTAGGGCTGGGCAAGAAAGGCTGGTCAACCAGAGATACCTACACCCCATACCTGATTTTAAAAATAATCTATTTGGATGGTTCCACTGGAACCGTGCTGGGACCAGTGTCCTGGCAAATCATGTTGGTACGTTTATGGACAGAGCTTTCAACTGACAGAGAGGATGCAGGGACAGGGTTCGGGTGAAAGGAGCTTTCCAAATCCAAGAGAAAGGTGTAGTAGCATCGGAACAGCATGGAATGTGACTGAAGACAAGCAGTAAAGAATAGGACGGACAGAGTTTAACTAAAATTGTAGATCTGTGAATAGATTCGTGACGGAAAAATTGTGGGAAAGAGTAAGTTATGTTTTATTTTGAATAGACAACGTCGCTGCAATAAGGTCGATGGAGTTAAGACTCAGATAAAAGAGATTTAAACAACAGAGAAACATGGATACAGGGTGAACAAAAATATTCAATGATTCACAACCTTGTGCAAACTCAGGCAAAATGGGTAACACTAACAATAATGGATAACAATGGCGAAAGAATTTCACCACAGATCATGCAGTAGAGTCAATCTGAATGTAAATACTGGCTACTACGTGCCAAGGACACAAGCAGCAGAACAGTTTTAGCCAACGAACAGTATTCCATTCATCACTGCATGGCATTACAGGTTCATTGGAATTGTTAATAAAGGCTTGGGGTATTCATGAAATTTCAATTTTCGTATCTTGTATGTCAATCAACAGACATGGGAGTGGATACTGGAAGAGGGGTTGGGAGATTTTTTTTCAGTTCTTTGAATAACACATTGTGAAACTGGCTAGGGACATAACTATGTCAGACCGACCGTTGTGTGATGGAACTTAGTGACTGAGTAATGTCACCTGATGAGATCCTCTGGGAAATTGTGATAAAGTGCATGTTAAAGGAATTTAAACTTTTAAAGTGAATCACAGAAAGGACAAATTACAACTAGAAACAAAAATAGCCAGTTACATTAGGTTGAGAGGAGAACTGACCAAGATAAACAAGCTAAACAAACTGAAAAATGTGTCTGTAAATGAACAGTGGAAAACATTTGAGGGACAGTGAAAAATACTCAACAAAAGGACATTCCATTGAAACATGAAACCTCAGCAAGAAATTCCCACCCATCCCTCACTCAGGGCAAAATGGATCATATTAGAATTATGAGGCTAAGACGATCACCAAAAACGTTTAAACATCATGAAGTAAGTGAATATTTGAGGAGTAAGTGTTAAAGGGATTGCAAAGGGTCTGCTAGCAGGAGGAGGGCAGTTTGAATGGGAATAATGATCAGGGTTTAATGATACGACAGGAACAGGGAGAAGTGAAGTTGCTGGAGGTGGTGAGAGTGTGACAGAGAGTGGTTCGGGTCTGAACCGTGTTACAAAGCCAGTACAGATTGCTGAAGATTGAGGGTTTTGCAGAGATAGGGAGGGACACGTGTATTTTAATTTATTCATTGATGGGATGTGTGGTGTGTCACTGATTGGACCAGCATTCTTTGTCCCACTGCGAATTGCCCAGAGATAGCACAGGATCAGCCATATTGCTGTGGGTCTGGAGTCACATGTTAGCCAGACCAGGTTAGAAGGTCAGATATCCTTCACTAAAGGAGGTAAGTGAATCTGATGAGTTCTTCCTACATATCAGCAATGCTTTTACGGTGACCTCTTGTACAGATGTAACATGGTAAAAACAAGGGCAGCAGATGCTGGAAACCAGAGTCTAGATAATCGTGGTACTGGAAAAGCACAGCAGGTCAGGCAGCATCTTGACATCCCAGCTCTTACACTCAATGCTCTGCCCAAAGAAGGTAACCATCCAAATGCCTGTTTCACCAGCCTGTCTACCTGTGACCACTTTCAAAGAACTGTGTACCTCATCCATGGGTCTCTGACTGACAACACTACCCAAGACCCGAACATTAACTTTACAACCCACTCTGGGTTATTTTACCACAATGGAATATTTTGCATTTATCTAATTAAACTCCATCTGCTATTCTTCAGCCCACTATTCCAGCAGTATTGTTCATCCTGTTGAACCACATACAGCCTTCTTCACTGTCCATTTTACCACCATTATCAGTTTACAATACGGAATATAGAACACAGAACGTACAGCACAAGACCCTTCGGCCATGATGCCATACCAACCTTTTACCCGACTGTAAGATCAAACTAACCTACACACCCTTCATTTTACTATCATCCATGTGCCTAACCAAGATTCTATCAAATGCACCATTACACCCATCGACCACCCTCTGTGTAAAGAACCACGATCTGAAATCTCCCCATACACATCCTCCAATCATCTTAAAATTATGCCCCCTTGTACCATACATGCCATGGGATAAAGAGGTTTCTCACTATTCACTCTATCTTTGCCTCACACCCTCTTATTCACCTATACCAATTCGCCCTTCAACCCTTCTTCACCCCAATGAGAACAACCTAAGCTCACTCAACCTTTCTTCATAAAACATGCTCTACAGTCCAGGCAACATCCTGGTAAATCTCCTCTTCACCTTTTCTGAAGCTTCCACATCCTTCCTGTCATAAAGGGATCTGAACTGAATATAATATTCTCAGTGGCGTCTAAACAGGGCTCTCTAGAACCGCAGCATAGCCTCATGGCTGTAAAACTCAATCCCCAGCTAATGAAAGCCAACAAAACATATTCCTTCTGAACAACGTTATCAGCTTGGGTGGCAAATTTGACAGATATCTGGTCATGAAATCCAAGATCGATCTGTTCCTCCACAC
The DNA here is from genome assembly GCF_020745735.1 of Hemiscyllium ocellatum. Classification (NCBI taxonomy): domain Eukaryota; kingdom Metazoa; phylum Chordata; class Chondrichthyes; order Orectolobiformes; family Hemiscylliidae; genus Hemiscyllium; species Hemiscyllium ocellatum. The sequence continues at coordinate 402,676 of NW_026869068.1, read as the reverse complement.
TATCCAGTATTCTGTATTTTTCCCCATATTCGGCAAAATGAATCACTTCACAATTTTCCAGATTTGATTTCATCTGCCACTTTTCAGCCCAGCTCTACATCCTGTCAATGTCCCATTGCAACCTCCAACAGACTTCACATACACTACTACTCCACCAACCTTCGTCTCATTGGCAAAGTTTCTATCCCACTCTTCCACTCAGACATCCAAGTCATTCGTAAAGTCACAAAGAGCAGAGATCCTGTAACCTCTCCATATAGAAAACCACTGGTCACCGAGCTCCAGGATGAATGCTTTCCATCTGTCATCACCATCTGTCTTCTATGGGCCAGGAATTCTGTCCCCAGACAGACAGGTTTCCCTGCATCCCACGCTCTGTACTTTTTCAATGAGCCATAAATGCATTTTGTCACATTCTCAAAGGCTCAATAAGATTTGTGAGGCATGATCTGTCCCTTACAAAGCCATGCTGACTCTCTGTAATCAAACTGTGGTTTGCAAAGAAATCATGAATCCTGTCTCTCAGCGTCCTCTCCAATAATCTGCACATCACAAACAGAAGACTGACAGGTCTGTAGTTCCCAGGATTATCTCTACTCCCTTTCTTGAAAAAGTAGGGCTGATTCACCTAACCTGCTCATCTCCAATTGGTGCGTGGAAACCGAAGCACCTGTCGGGAACCCATGCAGACATGGAGAGAATGTGCAACCTCCACACAGACAGCCGCCTGGGGCTGGAATGGAATTCGCGTCCCTGGTGCTGTGAGGCAGCAGAGCAACCCACTGAGCCGCCGTGCTGGCCCATGTAACTCGCTAAAGCCCTGTTTCTGCTCCTTGGTTCCTCTTCATCTTGACGAGATGTTCTACATCCCTTGGAACGTTGTCAAATGCTTTGCTGAAGTCCATATAGACAACGTTGACTGCTCTGCCTTCATCTGTCGCTTGGCCAACTCCTCAAAGAGTCAATCCACTTTGTGAAACATGGTTTCCCACTCACAAAGCTGACTATCTCTAATCAGCGCTTGCCTTTCCAAATATATGCAGCTCCTTTCCCTCAGAATCTCCACCAACAAGTTACCCAGCACTGGGCTCACGGGGTTGTAATTTCCTGCTGTTTCCCTGCAACCCTTAAGCGATGAAACAGCATTAGCTGCCCTGCAGTCTTCCGGTAACTATTGTGTCTGTTGATAATATAAATATCTCTGTTAGGGACACTGCAATCTCTTCCCTAGCTTCCCCAATATTCCAGGATAGATCGAATAAGCTATTGAGGATTGATCTACCTTTAATTATTTTAAGATTCTTGCAATTTTTCTTCTCTGTTGAGGATTAGTGATGAGCAGTACTGCCTCACAACCCCAGAGACCCGGGTTCAATTCACCGCCTCAGGCGACTGAATGAGTGGGGTTTGTGCGGTGTCTGCGTGGGTTTCTCCCACCATCCAAAGATGTGCGGGTCAGGTGAACTGGCCATGCTAAATTGCCCGTAGTGTTAGGTTAGGGGTATGGTTGGGTTGCGCTTCGGAGGGTTGGTGTGGACTTGTTGGACCGAAGGGCCTGTTTCCACACTGTAAGTAATCTAATCTAATCTCCTTACAATTCTTTCCAAGACATCGCTATTTATTTCCCGAGCTTCCATGTCTTTCTTCACAGTAAATTCTGACAACACTACTTTGTCTAATTTCTCAACCACCTTCTGATAGTTAAGGTGTCCTTTTCTCTACCAAGTTTTCGATAGCCCTTATTGAAACTTGTGCAAATGTTTCCGAAAATTCAAATAAACGTATCCTTGGCACAGCCACTCCTACACCCGTATCTATTCTTCCATTTATACTCACAACAATAAAAATACAATCCAACAGGCTCAAAACCACGTTCACTTTTTATTAAATGCGTTTCTATTGACATATCCTTTCTAACACATTCCAGATCCCGACTGACTGTCAGGCTAACACGGTTTGGTTTCAGACTGATAGCAGAAAGGGTTATGGGGGTTCTTGTTTATCAATCTGCAAAAGGTAGCTTACAGGGTCAACAGGTCATAGACGTTTTGGAAATTGAGAGGTTCATGGTCACTGAAGGACATTATGGAGATAGGGAGTAATGTGCGGACTGTATGAGATTATGGACACAGAGAGTGCAGTGCTGACTGAAGGACATGATGGAATAGGGAGTGATGTGGGGTCTGAAACAGGCAAAGAGATCTGGAGGGCTGTTGGGTCTGTAGGAGGTTGCACAGATCAGGAGGATCATGGGGACTGAAGGAGGTTACTCTGAATAGGAGGCTCGTCGGCTCTGGATGAGATTATGGAGATAGGGAGGGCCGTGGGGTATATGGAGGTTATGGAGTTGGGAGGTTTGTCGTGAATGATTCAGGGTACATAGATAGGAAGAGTCGTGGGGACTAAAGGAATTTATGGACATAGGGAGAGCTGTGGGGACTGAAGGAGGTTATATAGATCATACGTTTATAGAGAAGAGCATGTATCGACCATTTGACTACAGAGTCGGTCCCAACATTTAATATGATCAGGACTGATCATCTAACCCAGTACAGTATTACTGCTTTCACACTTACTCTGATATTATAGTGACTACTGGCATTTAGTGATACAGCGGGCTGCAGTAACTGGGGGTGGGGTGGTGGGGGGGGGGGGGGCGGGGGATGTCTTACAGAGATAGTGAGGTTTGTGGAAGCTGGAACAGGTGACATATACACTGAAGGTTTTAGGAATGGGAGGACTTTACAGGGATTTGGAGGAATGCACGGATGGGACGTGGTAACAATTACAGGGAGGATTTTGGGAGCTCGATCTGTAACGGGTACAGCTGAGAACAGAAGTGAGCCAAACAGTCAGGACAGACATGGACAAGGTAGGACTAATAAATTAAGCTGCATTTATTTTAATGCAAGGGGCCTTACAGGGAAGGCAGATGAACTCAGGGCATGGTTAGTAACATGGGACTGGGATCTCATAGCAATTGCAGAAACATGGCTCAGGGATGGGCAGGACTGGCAGCTTAATGTTCCAGGATACAAATGCTACAGGAAGGATAGAAAGGGAGGCAAGAGAGGAGTGGGAGTGACATTTTTGATAGGGGATAGCATTACAGCTGTGCAGGGGGAGAATATTCCCAGAAATGCATCCAGGGAAGTGATTTGGGTGGAACTGAGAAATAAGAAAGGGATGATCACCTTATTAGGATTGTATTAAAGACACCCCAATAGTCAAAGGGAATTTGCCAAACAAACTTGTAAGGAGAACTCAGCTATCTGTAAGAATAATAGCGTAGGTATGGTAGGGGATTTTAACTTTCCAAACATTGACTGGGACTGCCATAGTGTTAAAGATTTAGATGGAGAGGAATTTCTTAAGTGTGTACAAGACAATTTTCTGATTCAGTTTGTGGATATACCTACTAGAGAAGGTGCAAAACTTGACCGACTCTTAGGAAATAAGGCAGAGCAGGTGGGTGAGGTGTTAGTGGGGAGCACTTTGGGGCGAGCGACCATAATTCTATTCGTTTTAAAACAGTAGTGAAAAGGATAGACCAGATCTACAACTCCATGTTCTAAGTTGGATAAAGGCCAATTTTGACGATATTAGGCAAGAACTTTTGAAAATTGATTGGAGGCAGATGTTCACGAGTAAAGGGATGGCTGGAAAATGGGTAGCCTTCAGAAATGAGATAAAAGAGTCCATAGAAGAATGTTCCTGTCAGAGTGAAAGGGAAGGCTGGTAAGTATAGGGAAATCTGGATGACTAAAGAAATTGGGTGTTTGGTTCAGAAAAAAGAAGGAAGAATATGTCAGGTACAGACAGGATAGATCGAGTGAATCCTGAGAAGAGTATAAAGGAAGTGTGAGTACACTTAAGGGGAATTCAGGAGGGCAAAAGGCGGACATGACATATGTCTGACACGTAGAATTAAGGAGAATGCAAAGGGTTTTTACAAATATATTAAGGAAAAAAGGGTAACTAGGGAGAGAATAGGGCCCCACAAAGAAGCGGCCTTTGTGTGGAGCCGCATAAAATGGGGGAGACAGTAAATGAATATTTTGCATCAGTATTTACTGTCGAAAAGCATATGGAAGATATAGACTGCAGGAAAATAAATGGTGATGACTCTTGCAAAACGTCCAGATTACAAGGGAGGAAGTGCTGGATGTCTTGAAACGGTTAAAGGCGAATAAATCCCCAAGAAATGATCAGGTGTGCCCGAGAACTCTGTGGGAAGCTAGAGAGGTGATTGCTGGGCCTCTTGTTGAGATATTTGTATCATCAGCAGTCACAGATGAGGTGCTAGAAAACTGGAGGTTGGCAAAAGTGGCGCCACTGTTTAAGAAGGTGGTAAAGACAAGCCAGGGAACTATAGACCGGTGTGCCTAAACTCAGTGGTGGGCACGTTTTGGAGGGAATGCTGAGGGACAACATGCACATGTATTTGGAAAGGCAAGGACTGGTTAGGAATAGTCGACATGGCTTTGTGCGTGGGAAATCATGTCTCACAAATTGATTGAGTTTTTTGAGAAGTAACAAAGAAGATTGAGGAGGGGAGATACAGATGTGATCTATATGGACTTTAGTGATCGAGAAAGTTCCCCATAGGAGCCTGATAATCAAGAAAAATTCCCATGGACTAGATCTCAGATAGAGAAGGCTAAAACTAATTTAACAGAGCTGGCTCAGAGGTAAAAAGACAGAGAGGGGTGAGTTGTTTCAACTCACTGGAGGCCTGTGACCATGCAGAGCACAAGGATCATTGGGATCCCTATGTTTGTTTTTTCATTTACATAAGAGCTTAATAGATATTAGTAAGTTTTTAGATGTGACACCAAAATTGGAGGTGTAGTGATAGCGAAGAGGGTTACAACAGGATCTGGACAGATGGGCCATTGGACTAAGTGGAAGATGGAGTTTAATTCAAATAAATGCGAGGTGCTGCATTTTGTGAAAGCAAATCTGAGCAGAACTTATACTCGTAATGCTAAGGTCCTAGGGGGTGTTGCTGACCAAGAGACCTTGAAGTGCAAGTTCATAGCTCCTTGAAGTGGAGTCGCAGGTAGATAGGATCGTGAAGGCGGCATTTGGTATGCTTTCCTTTATTGGTCAGAGTATTGAGTACAGGTGTGGGAGGTCATGTTGCGGCTGTACAGGGCATTGGTTAGGCCACTGTTGGAATATTTTGTGCCCTTCCAGTCTCCATCCGATTAAAAAGATTTTGTGAAACTTGAAAGGGTTCACAAAAGATTTACAAGGATGTTGGCAGAGTTGGAGGATTTGAGCTATAGGGTGAAGCTGAACAGGCTGGAGCAGTTTTCCCTGATACTTCGGAGGCTGAGGGTGACCTGACAGAGGTTTACCAAATTATGAGCGGCATGGATAGGATAAATAGACATTTTCCGTGAGGTCAGAGAGTCCAGAACTAGAGGGCATAGATTTAGTTTGAGAGGGGAAAGATAGAAAACAGACCTAGGGGCAACTTTTTCACGTAGAGGATGGTACATGTATGGAAACAGCTGCCAGAGGAAGTGGTGGAGAATGGTACAATTGCAACATTTAAGAGGCATTTGGATGGGTATATGAATGAGAAGGGTTTGGAGGAATATGGGCTGGCTGCTGGCAGGTGGGATTAGATTGGGTTGGAATATCTGGTCGGAATGGACAGGTTGTACCTGAGAGTCTATTTCCGTGCTGTACACCTCTATGACTCTGTCACTCATGGAGGTTATAGAAATAAACTGTGTGGTCGCGTCTGGAGAAAATTAAAGGGATAAAGGTTTGTAGTTACCGAAGGAAATTACATCATTCGGGACCAATAGAGTTTACAGAGACTGAGTGCGTTTTAGAGACAGTAAGAGTTCATAGTCATTATTAGAAATGCAGAATCTAATTTATGAGAGAAGCAGGGTCACTCTGCTTTGTGCCCAGAGACAAGGAGGAGTCGAACAGCTGGAGGAGGTTACTAAGGTAGAGAGCTTTTTTGTTGTCACGACGGGAAGATTACAGAGGTCATGAACGTAGTAGGAGTTCAAAAATTTTACAAAGACAGGGAGGTCTTTTTCTGGTCTGGAAAGGATGACACTGACCGGGATGTCTTCAGGAACTGAAGCGTTGTTTTTCTTCCGTTAAGGAGAGATGTGACAGAACCCAGGATTAAAGGCAACGGCAGAAACATGAAGAGTTGTACTGGTAGGAGGAGCTGACAGGGACAAACAGGATTGTTGGGGCTGATAGAGATAGGGGAAGGTGGTATCTATGAAACAGACAGTGGAGAAACTGACCGACATAGGGAGGGTTCCGTGGAACAGATGAATTTACAGACAAGGTGGTGATAATGAAGCCTGAGATTTTTGTCATATTCCTTGCCCAGCATTGTTCCGACATAATGGCCTCAGTTTCTGAATTAAAGTCCATGAACTCCTCCCTGTGCTGCTTACTGCGTGAGTGATCTTACCGGCTGTGGGAGTTACTGAAGGCTCCAGATCTCACTCTCCATCTGTCTCTGGCTGACCAACCATCTTCAATGTGCTGATGGACGAGACAGGATATGGGAATTCTGCTGAGTCAGTGACATCAAAAATAACTGCAAGAGACAGAGAAATAGACAGAATGGGAAATTATACTAACGCAATGAAGGCAACACATAGAGAATGGCACTGAGTCCCACAGAGATCTGGAAAATCCCAATCCCCATCAATGGCCTGTGCAGTTACTTCCCTCTGGATTGGAGAATGTTGTTGGCTCAGGATCTGGAGTACCTGCAAGAGCGAGAGACACTGACAGAGGCAGAAATTAGACCCACACAGTGAGGGATATCACATGGAGAGAAGCTGAGTGATATCAGAAGAGTGCAGGAATGTATCAGGATCACACAATAGTATCATCAGAAGTGGTTCTGACCAGTGAGCACTGCTACCAGTACTCAGGGAAGACTGAGCTATTTTATTGGAATAGGCTCCTCTGGTACCAAGATTATGCAGTGTGCTATAAACGGACACAGATGAGGAGGGGACAGGTCTGAGGTGAATGGAAATTCGGAAGTCCAAAGAGAAAGGTTGAAATATTGGAACCCCATGGAGATGTGGATGAAGACCAAAACAGAGAAACAGTAAGGGAGTGAGTTTAATTAAAATACGACATTATCAAACAGATTTGTGACAGGAAATTATTGGTTAACATAAAGTAAGTGCCATTTCCGCCCCTCACAATTCCTCATACGCCACAAGTGACAACACTTCCGCCCCTCACATCATCACTGATGTCACACACTCAGTGACTTCAGCGGCCCCCCACTGCCGTGTTTGCCACCACGTCCTCCCCCATCAACGACAATCACCTGCATTCTGCTGACACCCCCAGGTCCCACTGTCAGCAACCCCGTCCCTAGAAACCAGAGGGGAACACCACCCTGCTCAAGACTCCACCCCCAATTCCCCCTAACAACACACCCACTCCAATTACAGGCTCGGTCTCTTCCCCAAGCTCCACACCACGCCAGATCCCAGCTCCAAGTCTTGGCGAGTTTTCACCATTCTCTCTGACCTCACCCAGAAGGAGGATGAATGACCAGTCCACAGGAAAGAACTCAACTTTATCTCCCTCTGTCCACGTATTAATGAATTTAATACACGCCGTGACGTCGAACACTTCTTCTGACGCCTACGAGCTTACTTTCACAATGTAGACACTCGCCAACCTCCGAGGATCCCATTGCCCACCTCCAATGCACTCCATCCACCAGGACACCCCGAACTGTCCAATTACCTGCCTTCGATCTCTTCATTTCCAACTACCACTGAGACATGAACCACCTCAAACTGGATATCCATGGATTCATTCTGCTCCCGACCGACGCAGTTGCTTTGGTGTCAGCAACAGCGCAAAACACACTTACACGATTTGCTCAATAACTCATTTTTCTAATGCAATCTTCGTTTGGTAGGGCAGTGCAGAACGAGAGGGTACAAATCTGGTGTGGGAGGGTGAGAATTCGAAAGGCAGTGAGGAGCAACGGCTTCACGCAGAGGGTGGAGCTTGTCTGCAATAATTTGGAAGACTTTTAGGAATTTGGAAGAGTATGTGAATAGGAAGGCTTTAGAGAGACATGGGTCAAGTGCAGCAATCGCGGCTGAATCAGTTGAGGGTATCTGTTCAGAATGGACGAGTTCGATCAAAAACCGTGTTTTCAGTGCTGTCCATATCTATTGACTCTATGATATTGACTCTATGATAAAAAAGATGAATAAAATAATCAAGTAAAATTGTCGAAGTTGTTAAATTCAAACAACTTCAGATAATTTTATTTTCAATTATTTTAATTACCTTTCATTTGTGTTTTGTTCACTGTTCTTTACCTCTTATTTCTTGATTGTCTCTCTTTCTGTCGCTTCCCACTCTGTCAATACGTTTTACCTCTCCTCTACCCGCTTTGCTACGCTTCTCACCTGTTTTCCATTTAGTCTGCTTCACACACCCCCACACATTTTGTCATATAGCACTGGCTTCAGCCTTGGTCATCCGCAGCTCCTAATCTCCCTTTAATCTCTCCGTGCTCTGTCATTATCACCTTTGCATCTGGAGCCCGGACTCACTTTCTCTCAGCATGGTGTAAATAGCTCCCTAATTCTCGCCTTTTTTTTATCTTTAACATAGTGTCAGTTATAGTCGAAACGTCAGCTCTTTTCTGTACTTGCGGATGGTGCCAGACCTGCTTAGATATTCCAGCATTTTCTCTTTTGGTTTCAGATTCCAGCATCTGCAGTAATTTGCTTCTATTAATGGCTCTATGATATTGCTGGGGATATGATGACTCCAGTGTCGATGCATAAGAGGTGAACAAGCGAATGAATTCCCTCTGGAAGTCACGTGAAAAGTAGCAACAGAGATCCAGGAAAATAAGATGAACGAATCTTGGATTTGAATTGAAGCCTGAACTCTGGTTCTCCTCCGAGACTGTGCCAGGTCGACTTAATACTGCATATATTTCATGTTTTGCATTTCTTTGTGAAAACAATTGAGACTGATTGATTTGCTGCAGACAACATCCAAGAGTCATCATGGGTACTGCGATCGAGTTGTGCGTCTATCCCTGTCAAATGTTTTATTGCGCTGGCGAGGGTTTCTGCTTGGTGATTTTGTGGTTCACTTTGTTTGGAAATACAGCAACGCAGCTGAGATCCGACATGGGACCAACGAGTTGCTGTTCCAAGACAGCGATGGTCGGCTTTCGAATGAATACACATCTGAATCGATCATGTGACAAGTTGTTGCAGGCGGTGAAATTAAAAGCCGCGAAGAACCTTGGCACAGGGTAGCTCACGACACGAGCCAGTGTGGGGATTGAACCCACGACCTTGGCGTTATTAACACCACGCTCTAACCAGCTGAGCTAACCCACCAACGGGCCTGCTCGCTAGAAGCAAATGCCTACATTGCCCGTGCTCACAATCACCGCGGCTATTCATTTTCTGATTTGATATCGATCGCACGCTCTTCTGAGGTATTTCCTTTCGTTGCAAATCTTTTCAACAAAAAAAAGCATTGACTTTTCCGAAAGCGCACAGTCGAGCTAACCAGTTGCTCTGATATCCAAAATTAAGCACAATGTCCGGACGCATGCAATTTCAATCGCAATGCCAACAGCACAGCTGCAGCTTGTCATGTTGTCAAATATCGTCTGGAGAAAAGTACCTTCAACGATCGCCCACTGTGCTTCTGGAAACTCACATACCTTTGGAGTCAGGGTTATGTGCTGCTGATAAACTGCTGCGAACCTTATTCCAAATGCATTTGAATTGTAATCTAGCAGTGGGATTCTTTCTGCTCCCGAAGGACGCAGTTGCTTTCGAGTCAGCAACAGCGCAGAACTCAATTGCACGTTTTCCTCAATGACTCATGTTGCATATGCAATCTTCGTTTGACAGCATATTTAGCAAGTTATCACGCCTTCCTGCAGCGTTTGTCAGCGACAGATCAGCTGCTAAGATGACTGCTTCAGACAGCATGTTACATCCTACATTTGAAAATGGAAAAGGTGCAAACGTTTACAGGCTGAACGCTCTCTCACTATATTGCCTGGCTCGTCAGAGGCTGGGAGCTGATCTTATGGAGGTTTTTCAATCATGAGGGGCATGAATCGGGTAAGTAGATAAGTTCCTTTCGCTCAGGTGGGGCAGTGCAGAACGAGAGGGTATACATCTGTTGTGGTCGGGTGAGAATTCAAAAGGCAATGAGGAGCAACGGCTTCACGCAGAGGATGGTGCGTGTCTGCAATAAGTTGCCAGACGAACTGGTGATGACTGGTTCAATTCCAATACTTTTAAGGAATTTGGACAAGTATTTGAATAGGAATGCTTTAGAGAGACATGGGTCAAGTGCATGCAATCGCGGCTGGATCAGGTGAGGATATCTGTTCGGAATGGACGAGTTCGATCAAAAACTGTGTTTTCCGTGCTGTCCATATCTATTGGCTTCCGATATTGCAGGTGAAATGAAAAAAAAGATGAATAAAATAATGAAGTAAAATTGTCGAAGTTGTTAAATTCAAACAACTTCAGATAATATTCTTCTCAATTATTTTAATTACCTTTTTTATTTGTGTTTTTTTCACTGTTCTTTACCTTTTATTTCTTGATTGTCTCTCTTTCTGTCTCTTCTCACTCTGTCAATACGTTTTTCCTCTCCTCTTCCCACTTTGCTACGCTTCTCCCCTGTTTTCCATTTAGTCTGCTTCACACATCCCCCACATATTTTGTCACATAGCACTGGCTTCAGCCTTGGTCATTCGCAGATCCTAATCTCCCTTTAATCTCTCCGTGCTCTGTCATTATCACCTTTGCATCTGGAGCCCTGACTCACCTTCTGTCAGCATGGTGTAAATAGCTCCCTAATTCTCCCCTTTTTTAATCTTTAACAAAGGGTCAGTTATTCTCGAAACGTCAGCTCCTTTCTCTACTTGCAGATGGTGCCAGAACTGCTTAGATTTTCCAGCATTTTCTCTTTTGGTTTCAGATTCCAGCATCTGCAGTAATTTGCTTCTATTAATGGCTCTATGATATTGCTGGGGATATGCTAACTCCAGTGTCGATGCATAAGAGGTGAACAAGCGAATGAATTCCCTCTGGAAGTCGCGTGAAAAGTAGTAACAGAGATCCAGGAAAATAAGGGGCTTGAATCGGGTAAGTAGATAAGTTCCTTTCGCTCAGGTGGGGCAGTGCAGAACGAGAGGGTATACATCTGTTGTGGGCGGGTGAGAATTCACGACCTTGGCGTTATTTGCACCACGCTCTAACTTCTAACCATTTTTACATAATCATATCACTGGGGGTGGGTAAACTGAAGTCTACTCCAGTACTGGCAGACTTAGAGTTTGTCCCATGCAGTGACGGTGTGTGTGACAAAGATATGGATTGGCCGGGTGTTAGATATGAAGGTAGGTGAGCAATTTAATGATCGTGAACACAGTTCTGTATGTTTACTTAAGCAATAGAAAAGGATAGTTATGTACTGCAGGGAAAGAGGTATATCTGACGAAAAGGCAATTAGGATGACATTTGGCAAGATTTAGTTTGCACTAGATGTGGAAGGAAACGGATGGTATGAGCACAATTGAAATGTGGAGCTTGTTAAAGGAACAGATATCGCGTGTACTTGATGAGTATGTATCTGTCAGTTATGAAGGAAGTTGTCGAATGAAGCAGCCGTGGTTTACTAGAGAACTTAAAGCTCATGTCAAGAGAAAGTAGGAGGCTTATGTTAGGATTTGACTTGAAGGCTCAGTTAGGACGATTGAGAGTTACAAGTTAGTTACGAACAACCTGTACAGAGAGTCCAGAAGAGACAGGAGAGGACATGAGAAGTCGCTTGCGAATAGAATCTTAGAAAACCCTAAGGAATTCTACGTGTATATCAGGAACCAAAGAACGACGAGAGGAAGATGAGGACTAGTCAAAAATAGGAGTGATGAATTGTGTGTGGAGTCAGAGGAGGTAGGAAGGCGCTAACGAATAGCACTCGAAGATTGGAGGATAGCAAAAGTTGTTCCCTTGTTGAAGAAGGGTAATACAGAAGACCAAAGTAATCTTGGACCAGTGAGCCTTACCTTTCTTGTAGGAAAGAATATGGAACTGATCATGAGAGACAGGATGTATAATCATTCAGCCAGCAACAACTTGATTTCAGAGGGTCCACATGGTTTCGTGAGTTTTTCGAGAAGGTGACCAAGCATGTGGATGAGGGTAGGGCACTTGACGTGGTGTACATGACGTCTGTAGAACCTTTGATAAGAATCCACATGTTAGGCTGTTGGAGAAAATGCAGAGGCATGGTATTGACGATGATTTCGCTGTTTAGATTAGAAACTGGCTTTCTCTGAGAAGGCAGCAAGTGGTGGCTAATGAAAATATTCACCCTGGAATCCGGTAAGGGGTGGTGTGGCACAACGATCTGCTTTAGGATCACTGTTGTTTGTCATTTTCGTAAATGACGAGGACGCAGGCATAGGGTGAATGAGTTAGTAAGCTTGCAGATAACACAAAAGGTGCTGGAGTTGTGGGCAGCGTGGAAAAATGTTGCAGGTTGCAGGGCAGCTGGAATAATTTGCAAAATTGGTCTAAGAGGTGGCAAATAAAGTTCAATGCAGCTAAATGTGAAGTGATTCACTTTGGGAGCAATAACAGGAAGACAGAATACTGAGTTAATGGAAAGATTCTTGGTAATGTGGATGAGCAGAGTGAGCTTGGAGTCCATGTACATAGTTTCAAGCCAGGTTGATTATTATTTTTGGATTACTTACCGTGTGGAAACAGACCTTGGGGCCCAACAAGTATAAACCGACCCTCCGAGGCGCGACCCAGACAGACGCATTTTCTTTCACTTACCCGTTTACCGAACCTGCACATTTTTTGGATTGTGAGGGGAAAACAGAGTAACGGGCAGAAACCCACACAGATAGCCGCTTGAAGGAGGAATTGAACTCGCGTCGCTGGTGTTGCGATGCAGCAGTACTAACCAGTGTGCTCCTAGCGAAAGAGTACGACGTCGTCGGTTTTATTGGTGGAGGATTGAGTTCCTGAGCATAATGTCATGCTGCAACGAAACAAAACACTTGTGTGGCTCCACTTGGAATATTTTGAACTGCCTGGTCGCCCATTCCAGGAAGAATGTGGAAACATTGGAAAAGTTGCAGACGAGATAGAACAAGATATTGCCTGTCCTGAAGGAATAGTCTTATCAGGAAAATCTGAGAGGCTTGGGTCTGTTCTCATCCGAAAGAAGTCTGAGAGCAGATTTGATACAGAGTTACAAGATTTTTGCAAGGTTTGCGAAGATGTGCAACTCAGGTTGAGGTTGAGGGTGCAGGTCTGCTCGCTGAGCTGTTGGTTTGAATCAAATCTACAGCTCTGCAATCAAAACTACTCCCGGGAGTTACAAGATGATAAGAGGATTAGATAAGGTAGACGGTAGAACTATTTTTCTTAGGAAGATGTTGTCAGCTTGTACGAGTGGTCATAACTCCAAATTGAGGATTTATAGGTTTAAGCGAGATGTCAGAGGCAGGTTCTTTGCTCAGAGAAAAGTAAGGGTGTGGAATGCCCTGCCTGTCAATGTCGTTAACTCAGCTAAATTATGGAGATGTAAACAATCCTTGGATAAACACATGGATGATGATGGGATAATATAGGGGGATGAGTTTAGATTAGTGCACAGATCGGCGCAACATCAAAAGCCAAAGGGTTGGGCTGCGCTGTATTGTTTCATTGTTCTACGTTCTAAAGCTAAATCTCCACATCAGGGACCTCCAACCCCATGGCATCAATTAAGATTTCACCAGTTTCCACATTTCCCCTCCCTCCACCTGACCGCACTTCAAAACTTCCAGCCCAGCACCGTTCTTATGACCTGTCCCATCTGTCCCATTTCCTTCCCACCCATGTGTATCACCCTCCCCTCCAAACTATCAACTCTGCAACCTCCTCCGTGCACCTGTTCCATTGCCACCCACTCAACCTGTCACTAACCATTTCCAGATTCCACTGTCCTCATCGCAAAATGTCCTCCCACCTGTTGTGTATCGTCAGTAAATCTGTGGACATTTCACTCTGCAAATTCCATCAAGTCATTAAGGCAGATATAAATCATGGAAGTCGTATGACTCACCATTCCAGCACTGTACTAATTACTTTTTTACAACTTGAAAAATACGCAATAATCCAGATTAATTCTTCAATTAAACAACGGACAATCCAGGACTTTTTTTTTAACTTTTCATCGTGAGCTCCGACCATGTGCCATGGCTTTTGATACGGTCTTTTACGGAATGCCTACAAACATTTGATCAACTCTGCTTGCAATATGATCAAAGGACTCTGACGAAGTTGTCAAGTGTGTTTTTCCATTCAACAAATGATGTTAACTCAGTTTGACTCTAATCATCTTTTCTCAACGTCCTGCAATTACTTTCTTCACGATTGTCTCTCGTAGTTTCCAAATGACAGATAAGATATTGGAACAGATGGAAGCCATTCGTCCCATTAGGTCAGCTCCAAGTTTTAATGAGGTCACGTCTGATTTGGTTAATTCTTATTGGCACTTTTCCGCCTTATCTCCATTCTTCTTGATTCCCAAATTGACTAATTGTGCGGCCGTCTCAACCTTGATTATACTCAGCCTTGACAGCCCTTCAGTGTAAAGAATTCTGCAGATTTGCTCCTCTCTCAAAGACAGAATGTCCTCCTCATCCGTGTCTTAAAGGATTAACGGTTCCCCTGAGATTAGGCTCTATATATTCTTCGCAAATTTCGTTTTTCATTAAATGTCTTTAGTCCCAGTCTTCTGGAAACTGACACTGATTGTTGGCAACATTTCCTCCACAACATCAACCCACCCATCCGCACTGCGCCCTCCCCTATCATTATAAACAGACCATAAAAATCTCCAGTTAACCTTCTTTGTTCCAAAGAGAAGAATCCCAACCTCAGTAATTTCTCGACAAAAGGGCTTTGCTCATCGCCAGACATCATGCAAGGCGGAGAATTGCGAAGCAGTTTGGAGAAAATATCGCCACTGGGAAGGTTAAAACAAAACAAGGGAAAATAACAGTGAACCCGTGTCTCCAGCTTTGGAAAACTTTAGAATCTCTTTTTTGGAAGCGAAACCACAGGTGATTGAAGGGTGGATTGTCCCACTTAACACAGGTAGTCTTTAAGAGGCCGCGACTGTTGATTCTGTTGTTCTCTAGACATGAACCAATCTGAGACATTGAAAGGATTTTCATTCCTGCACATCAGGAATTCAAACCTCGCCACGGCTACAAGACCACGCGAAGACTCGGGTACAAACAAGTTACGAAAAAGCCTCGAAGAGAGCAGGACTCCTGTTATAGAAAAGTTGGTTGCTGTGACGTGGATGCGTTTCCAGCGGGTACAGGATTGTTGCCACTTCACTGCAGTGAATGTCCCACGATTTATTTTGCAAAAGAAAAACTGATACAGGACATCAATCACTTCGTGAAGGGCAGGCTGAAGTTTGAATTCGTGAAAAGCCTGTTTTTGGATCGTAGAATGAGTCAGTTCACCCCGTCTCTGATGCGTAATTGGTCAACACGTTCATCCATTAACCGAACGGTTGGTGGTTTGGGACGTTCCAGGGTCGGATCTCTCACTGGTCATACTTCATTGGCTTTCTTTCCTGCACAGCTCCGGGTTTTTAATGTGGTCACGAAAATGTGCCCCAACCAGGCATCTTATCCAGAATCACAAAGGAATTTCTGTATCGTTTCAGTGGCTAATGCAAAGGACTGTGGATGTTGGGAATCTGAAAAAAAATAGAACATTCTGGGGAATGTCAACAGGTTTGTCAGTACTATTGGGAGAAAACGGAGTTCTGATAACGTTCTGAAACGTTGAATCGCCTTTTCCCAGCCCAGATCCTGCTCGACCTGCTGAGTAATTTTCTGCATTTTCCGCCGTCGTTTAAGCTGAATATAGATCCCACCTATCGGGGTGGAACACCCAGACCCACTTTGTCCCGACATTTCATCGATTTGAAAGCTGTGAGTTTTGAATGCAAATAAACCAAACAATGATTCACTACTGCTAATCTCCCCAGGGGCAGAGACCTGGAAATGAGAACTCTATGCATTCGGATGTAGTTGTGGCCGAGTGGTTAAGGCGATGGACTTGAAATCCATTGGGGCATTCCCACGCAGGTTCGAATCCTGTCAACTACGGAGAATTTGGGTAGCCTTTCGCTTTTGGAGATTCAGATCACGGCGGGGAGAATCACTTCATCCAGGTCATGAATGGTGCAAATCTCCAGTTCACTCAAAGAACTGCACAGATGCACACTTGTTTTGCCAAATTTGTTTAGACTCGTTATGACACAGCATAAACCCTCCAGCTTACGATAAAACCAGTAACACAGAAGCGAGTTATGCTGTACAGGAATCTGCAACAATTCGATTGGCCAAGAACTACATGAAGTAAAAATTCAGCACTTCATTTGTAAAGTAAGAGAGAGGTTAATTAACAAACCAATGTATTTCTATTACCCATTTTGTTGTTCCATTCGATATTGCTATTCAAATAAAACTCCCAGTTAAGGTTTACAAAACAGCACTTCTTTATCAAAACCAGGCAGCTGTAGGTTCTTGTCTTCGGATCTTCCTGTCTCTTCTTTGTCCCTGTTGGGAGATTCTGTGTCAAAGATCACGGATCGAAAAGTTATTTTCCACATATATATTTTTTTCAAGAAGATTGTTACATGCAAGGTCCTGGCAGTCCTCCTCTCAACTGTTCAATGTCCCCCATCTCATACCCCAGAGCATCTGATTGGGTCCCTGTTTATTTTTAAAGACTTTCAAGAGACGCAATTAAAATTTGATTTGAAATGTATATATTTTCCTGATTAAAATTTAAACTGAGTGGCCAAGCTCGAACTATTTATGTCTCCAGGCAATGAACGAATTGAATTGTTCGACCCAGGATTACGTCGTTGTCTTATTGTGAACACTTGTTTCTGTGTCTGGTTGTTCTGCTGCTTTTAAATCTCTTAAATGTGCACTAATATGTTTAAAACACATCGCCTCTACAGGAAACAATGAGCCATCATAATGAAGATATGTTTTCATTTTTTAAAAAAAATACTTTACCCTAACATATCGATAAATTTCATACAATTTCGACTTAGTTTTTTTCCTATATAAACATATAAAACATGAAATAAAGACAATCTCATCTGAACACCATCAGTTGAATCTGCGATAACGTATCTGTGATTTCATTCTACTGACCCACAACATGCATGATTTTTAAAGTGAACGTCTCTTCCATAAGAAGCCAACGAAATACTCTCATATTATTACATATATACAACGTTTTAGCGGATTGTGGTCTGTGTACATAACTTCTCCGATCCATTATTCATGGCACATACATTAAATGTGTAACGCCAGTACCAAACTCAATAGTTTTTTTTCGATTGTGGAGCATTTCTTCTGATAGATGTTGATTTTCTATGAAAAGTTATCAACTAGCAGTTGTTCCCCATGCTCATCTTTCCCGTTGGAGTACACCTCCAACTCTAACGACCACCGATGGCTACTTTAAAAGTTTTTTTAGATGTTTGGTGCAGGTAATACTGGTTTGGTGGTTAATATCGACTTCAAATGGTCAATTGCCACGTGCCATGTTGCTGAACACCGAAAAGTTGTGTTTTTCTTCAGCAAATCGGTTAACAATGCCACTACACTAGTACAGTTTGGAACAGACTTCTGATAGAGTCCGCTGAGTCTGAAGAATTAAAGAAACTCTTTCTTCGAGGTTGATCATGGCAATTCTTCAGAAGCCTTCGTGCTCACGTTCCAGAGGGTGCTCAACCTGCCATGACCGATGTTACATCCCAAGAACATCACCTCTGCTTCCGTGAATTCTGTTTTTTATATGTTTGTCATCAGTTTCGCTTCTCGTGGTCGTTCAAAGAGCTCTGCCAACAGACCCTTGTGATCATTCCTTGAATTGCTAAGGATCACTACATCGTCCAAATAGATTACACAATTTGTCAACCCGGCCACAACTCTGTACAAGTGTCTTTGGGTGTGCCGGGCTTGTTCTTCATTCAAAAGTGCATCACTTTAAACTGATATAGCCTATATGGAGTTACAAGCGCAGAGATTTGTTCACCAACTTTGACAATGGTACCTTCCAGTAGCCACGCATTATGCCCGACTTGGTGATGTAACTGGCTTGTCCGACTTTCTGGATGCAGTCCTCTAATCTAGAAATTGGATATGAGTTCGATTTTGTAACGGCGTTGGCCGTTCCATAATCCACACGAAATTCAACACAAATCATCTGGTTTGGTAACTAAGAAAATCAGCGAACTCCACGCACTCTGGCTTGGTTCAATGATGTTCTCGTCGAGCATGGTGTTCACCTGCATCTAGTCCTGTTAGCCTTTGAGACGATTAAGTCGAGAGGGTTGCTGCTTTATCGCAGCAGAATTCCCCACATCTACTTCGTGTTCAATTGCTTTCGTCCTCTCCATGTGATTCTTGCATGTACCATGACTCTGTCGGAACAAAAAATCTTTCAACACTTTTCTATGCTCCTGAGACAGACAGCTTTCTAATCCATCCCACTCCTCAAGGACTTCATCATTTTAGAATCTGTTTTGAGGTACATCAAAATTCAAAGCAACTGAATTCGATTCCTCACTCTGCTGAGCAGTAACGAACAACTCTTCCTCCAGTTCTTCCTTTGATGTGTAATACGTTTTCAACATGTTCACATGACATAGCAATACAGTTTTATTTTATATCTGACATCTTTGCTAAATAGTTCAACTGACTCAACTTTTTCACAGGGACCAGTAAACCTAACTTTAAAGGGATCACCTATGATTGGTAACAGTACTGACAAGTTATCCCTGTGGGAAAACTTCTGAGTCCCAGATTTTTATCTGCCACCTGCGTAATTCTACGCTGTGCCATCTTTGGGTGCTGTTTTGCTGAATCACCTACTAAATTTAGTCTCTCCCTCAATTCCGATACATGATTTAATTGTGTGATCTTCGACTTTGACCCTGTCATTTGTTTCTTTAATTAATTCCAAAGGGCAATCACTTCATGTGCGAATATGAACTCAAAAGGATTGACTAAGTGGATTCGTTTGGAACATTCTTAATGGCAAACAATGCGAATGGGATATCTTTTTCTCAATCATTCGGGTAATCTTGACAGTATGCTCTCTTCATGGTCTTCAAGGTCTTAAGCCATCTTTCTAAAGCTCCCAACGATTCAGGAAGATATGCACTAGATTTAAAGTGTTGTATTTCAGCTATCAAAAACCTCCTTAAGCAGTTGAGCAGTAAACTTTGACCCTTAGTCTGACTGAATCTGACTAGTTAGGTCATAGCGTGTGAAGAAAGCTACTAACTCCTCTACCAGAATTGTGGCCTTGATACTCCGGGAAGGAATTGCCATTGGAAATATGGATAGCACATCCATTGTAGTCAACAAGCACTGGTTCTGACATTTAGTTCTCGGAAGGGGATGCACGCAATCAATTATAATCCACCTGAAAGATTTTCCAACTGTGGTAATTGGCAACAAAGGCGTGTTTTTATTGCCGCCTGAGACTTACCTGCCATTTGACATGTATGATATTGTCAGAAAAAGCAACCACATCCCGTGTGCATTCCAGACCAAGAGAAATGTTTAGTATTTAGCTTGCGTGTTTCGTAACCCTCGGGGACCCCCTATAGGTAGTTCATGTGCTACCCATAACACTTCCTCTCTACGTTGTAGCTGCAACACAGTCTTGTGTACTTCGGCCCACTGCACGAATCACATCAAGTAGTGTATCAGTTGACCTAAACTCAACTCCTTCATCTTTCTTTTTACTTGTCACTTGGTGCTGTGCCTATTGAGAGTGGGATCTGGGAAAATAGAAAGATATTTCTGTTTTAACTCCTCAGTTTCTTCGTCTTCCTTGGGCTTCTCCACAATAAGGGGAGTCACTTCCAATTTGGATCTTGCCAAATCATTTCCAAGCACAAGCTGAATTCGTGGAACTGACACTCTGTCTATCACGCCCAGCGTAAATTTCCCCGGCACAAATTGGGGCTCCAACGTGATCTTACATAAGGGAACGCTAAATTTCTGCTCATTCATACCACAAATTACAACACTCATGGGAAATAGATATGAAAGGGTACATATTCGCCCATCCCTTACTACCAGCAACTGGTTAGATCGTGTCACTCTCGTGCCACCAGTTTAGAATCTTTAAACACTTCTATTTTCCACAACGCCTTTAATTAACGACAAGTACTGTCCGTATTCAAATACTTTCCGTATTCAACTTTGCCAGAATGGAAACAGCTGAGTCCTTTCACCTCCTTTCGACTCTCTTGGACTTGTTTTTTTCCTGCTCTAATATCTTCCAAGTGCAGGAAGGTTCTTGGTTTAGTAATGCAGAATCTCCCCTTCTGCCAATTTGGATCCTTCACAGGACGAATATCTGTTCAAAAGCTTGTCTTATGCACCAGCATGTACTCATCTACTAATTCTGCTGTCCTTCTGACTTCCCGAAATCTTTTTTTCCTCCGCGTGAATTCTTGCAATCTCTAAAAGTGTATTTTTGAACTCCTCCAGCAGAATTATCTCTCTAATATCCTGAAATATCCTCTCTTTATCCAAATAAGAATCCATCCATCAAAGTATTGTGTTTATTTCTTTTTAACTCAACATAAGTCTGACCTGTGTTTCAGAAACGCTCTCGATATACATCTGGTACCGGTTCAGAAGCACTCAAAGGAGCCTGTTTTACTCATTCATAATCTTTTCACACCTCACGTAATATCATACCAAATCCCTTACTCGCTCTGTCTTCGAGTTTCGTCTGAACTCGCATTACCCATCAATCCTCGGACCATTCCATCTGCCTAGCCATGTTTTTGATTGAAATGAAGAAGGCTTCAACATCATCCTCATCAAAATGTTGTGGAGTTGTGACACATTTACATATATCACTAATTTCTCTTTTAATTTCCATCCTGCTAACTTGACTTTGCTGACAAAGTCGCAACTTCTCAAGTTCAAATTTTCTCTCTCCTTCTCTCTCTTCTCTGTTGCTTTCTTATCTCCCTTTGCTCATCCAAGGAATTTCTCTCTCTTTTTCCTCCCTCTCTATCTCCCTTCTCTCTGTTTCTCTGTCTCTCTCTCTCCTTCTCTTCGCTAACTTTTTCTCATTCTTCTCCCCCCTTTCTTTCTCTCTCCCTCTCGCTTTCCTCTCTCTCGCTTTGTTTATCTTCTCACTCCATTTTCCTCGAGACTAATTTAGGTAACATCATCAGTGGCGACCTCGCAGTGAAGCGAGGCTGTTGTCTCCTGCTTTCTATTTATACGTTTGTCCTGGATGGGGTTGCTGGGGTTTCTAGTGATGTCATTTCCTGTTCGTTTTCCGAGTGGTTGACAGATGGTATCTAGATCTACATGTTTGTTTATGGCGTTGTGTTTGGAGTACCAAGCCTCTAGGAATTCTCTGGCATATCTTTGCTTAGCCTGTCCTAGGATAGATGTGTTGTTCCAGTCGAAATGTTTTTTTTCATCCGTGTGTAGGGCTACGATGGAGAGAGGGTCGTGTCTTTTTGTGAATAGCTGGTGTTCGTGTATCCTGGTGGCTAACCTTGTTCCTGTTTGTCCTACGTTGTCGTTATGGCAGTCCTTGCATGGAATTTTGTAGGTGACATTGGTTTTGTCCATGAGTTGTACTGGGTCTTTTAAGTTTGCTAGTTTTTATTTGAGAGTGTTGGTGGGTTTGTTGGCTACTAGGATTCCGAGGGGTCTCAGTAGTCTAGCTGTCATTTCTGAAACTTCTTTGATGTATCGTAAGGTTGTTAGTGTTTCTGGCTGTGTTTGGTCTGCTTGTCATGGTTTGTTCTCGAGGAATCTGCGGACTGTACTTTTTGAGTGTCCATTCTTCATGAATACGTTGTATAGGTGATTCACCTCTATTTTCTGACGTTCGTCTGTGCTGCAGTGTATGGTGCCTCGTTGGAATAGTGTTCTGACAACCTTTGTTTGTGTGTGTTGGGATGGTTGCTGGTGTAGTTAAGTATTTGGTCAGTGTTTGTCGGTTTTCTGTATACGCAGGTTTGTAGTTCTCCGTTGTCCTTTCTTTCGACTGTGACGTCGGTTGCTGTCGGTTTCTTCCTCCTGGCACTCCATCCACAACGCCATAAACAAATACATATATCTCGATACCATCTATCAACCTCTCAGAAAAGGAAAAGGAAATGACATCACCCCAAACCTCACGAACCCCATCCAGGACAAATGTATAAATAGAACGCAAGGAGACAACAGTTTCGCTTCACTTAGAGGTCCCAATGATGATGTTACCTAGCCAGGTAATGAAACGTCTGAATCTCAAACCTACAGCTCAGCGAGCAAACCTACACCTGAAACCTCAACCTGAGCTACAAACCTTACAACAGCAGTGTAATTGATGAAAGGGACGACAGGGCCTGTTGTTTTCTGTGGTTCTCTACTGTTTCTGATTCAGTGCTCCCAGCGGTCTGGCTCAAGTTCGATTTCCAGTCGAGGAATGTGAAATTTCCTGTGCTCGTTTGTCGTAGTGGCAGCATTCCTAAAGCAGGAAATGATGGATGTAGCTGAGAAGTGGTCATGTTTTGTCAAAAAACACGGTTCAGGTTAACATAAGACAAAGAGCTGCGGATGCTGGAAATGTGACACAAAAACATGGAATGCTGGAGAAACTCAGCGCCTGGCAGTATCCATGGGGCAAAGTAGAGTTAGTGTTTCAGATCGACAGAAGCAGGTTCATTCGGTATTTCAACATTGTAATGCAGGCAAATTTTCAGTATTATGTGTGGGATCATCATATTTATCAAAACTTCTCATTAGTTGCCAACCATCACTTTTACAAATTTAGAAGGTTTGTTTTGGCGGTAATGCTGCTTCCGTTTCCATGAGCTGGTGACAAGCTGTGCTTTAATGGTTACCTTTTTCTTTTCCTTTCTGTCACTTAGCAGCCATGTCAAGTGGACAATTGACCCTTTCAGTGTCTTCCACAATGTGAGTTTCCATTTGTCTTTCTATGTCTGTTCATTGTCCCCTTCTTTCACAGTCTCTGTCCAAATCCCTCATTTCCCATTTCTGGTCTTTGAAACTTTGACTGCAGAAGACAGTGTGAAAGTGCAGCTGATGAGGCAGTTTCTCCTCCCGCTGACTGGAGTGTGGAGAACTGGGCTCACATTCTCTAGATAATATATCTGTCACTTAGGCCTGAGGCCTTCGACATGTTTCCTTTTAAATTCCAAATGCAATTCATAATATTTTGCTTTTCGTGTAAAATTAATGAACAGTGACAGCAGAGAATGATCAGCGTGTGATATCCGCAGTGATTCCTGCCTCACCTCGTTCTTCCCAACAAACTGAGAATGAAGGACGGAGAATAAACGAGGAGGTGAAACAAAAGCGCTTCTAGAACCGAGGTAAGAAACTCCAAATAGAATTAGCAGAACAAAACAACGAGGTGTCAAAGAGGTCCATACTCGACGTGATTGTTCGGTGTTCGAGATGGGAAAGCTATCCAGCCTGAGGCACCTTCATGTCTCTTGTTGCTGACTGAATCAGAAAGAAGAGGTTTCACGAGACCTCCACTTGTCTCACTTTGCTGTCCCCACCACCTCCCCTGACCAGGTTTACATTTTCCTGCTCTTCTATGAGGTAAATGATGCAACGTCATTTCGTGTCTATCACTTTCTCAGTTCCAGTTCCAACATGGCTTCGATTTCAGAGCACATGTAAAGGTTAGACTGTAAATCCATTCGTTCCTGTTGTGAAATGACTGAGTCGCTAACGTGCGAACTGCACCAAAGGACGATTCAGGATTTCTGGTGTTGGTTCATTCGCATTGAAAAACAGCAGACAAAATCAAAATGAGGCCTTTCAGAGATAATCTTGGGATTAATTTGACAGAGAGGCGACATCAACAATCCGTGGTGCACTGTGACACCAGCAAATAAGTGTTACCTTGTTTTCAAACTGTGTTTCCTTCGCACTGAAAGCAAACGCGGTACCTTTGTTACAGAAAGGGTGAGGGGACGGAAACTGCACTCCTTACCAGGATGATAATTGCTGCTGTACACGTTGGCGCACGTTCAAGACAAGGTATGAGAGCAGCTTAACAAAGTTTCAGAAAGCAATTAATTGTAATTGCTTTCCATTTCACTTCTACATCAGGTATGGATTGTTTGCATCCAATTAGAAGGACTATGGTAGCAGATACCCGGAGAAACTACCACGGCAAATCCCGCGCCAATCATCTCACTGTTTTTTCAGTGTTGTCGGGTCAAAATCCGAGCAATCCATCGTTAGCAGCAGCATGACGATTCGTCGTGCTCATGAGTTGAAAGGTTCAAGAAACTAAGTCATTCCCTCCTTCTCCAGGGTATCTTCGGATGATCAGTGAATCATGTCTTATTGATAGAGACATGTTTCTAAAAGTGTCAGGTTCTAAGCAGACACCTGCAATAGGTCGGGATCAAGTGAAGAAGCGGAGTGGGGAATTCAAATAAAAGTGCATGGCAATGATGACTGGAACGCATGAGGCAGGAAGTAATCGTGGAGCTGGTGGTGTTAGGCTCAGTGTTGATGCCAATGGGTCTGCCTACACTGCCCACTGTTGATTTTGTCTCACACTCACTCCAGGTCAATTCACCACAATAACCTTCTTCCTCTTAGTGTGAGGATCCCTCTGGGTGTGTGAACGCCGTCAATGGGCCAAGAAAGGATGGACACATTATCCTTATTCTATCAGTTTAAACAGGTGATCAGTACAGTTTGAAACCAATGTAAGTGCCCATTGACTTTCCCTGTACATTTTCAGTGGAGAATGTTAAACTGTGAAATGTCTGTGCAAAAGCGGGCATTGATTGCAATTCTCACCAAACAACATTTTACACAAAAAAGAAAAACATTTCCAAACTTTTGTGATGAAGTGGTTAAGGAACTACAAGTGTGGATGTGTAAACGCACTTCTAGTGGAGGCACTGTGAGTCGGTTCGTTAAAGTGCTTCTCTAGTAAACAAGAGAACTTGGAATCAAATGCCAGTTGTGGATGTCCAATCTTTCAAAGGCTCATTGTTTCATCTTCTTCAGATGTCATATTGCTGATTCCATGGCTTTCTGATTTGAGCTCAGCCTGTTGTGATTTGCCTCTCCTTGAGTTATTCCCGACTTTTTTCTCCACCAATGAATGTTGTTTCTTGCTGACTGTTAATAAAAACTGGAACTTCTTTCCATTGTCCCACAAAAAAAATCTTGTCTTCTCTTCTGTTGCGCTCGCTCTTTCACTCCCAGTTTTAGTGGGAATAACGAGTTGAGGCAGCAGACACTGCAGATTTGCCGGGAAATGTTATGGCCATAGCACAGACACGAAGAGCTGATCATCTTCATTTTCTGCAGTCACTGATCATTCATCTTTCACCAACAGTAAATACATCATTATCATCCTATATTTCGGATGAAACTGCTTTTATTTCCGGAGGAAAAGATGTTGCATTTAGAATTCGAAAGACTCATAACATGTTGAGTAAATAACGTCTCCTTACCGCAGCCCTAAGTAACAGATACATTATCGGGAGAATGTGGGCCCAGCTATACACAATCCAGCCATTGGTGGGAGGACATAGTCTCTCAGCAACTCCACTATTACACTGCCTCCGAATGTGAGACATTTCAAAGACCAGAAATGGGAAATGAGGAATATGAACAGATGGAGCGTCAGAAAATTTGAAACAGAGTGGTGCGTACATCCCACAAAGAGACAAATACAGACTCCATTGATTTATACAAAGGGAGGACCATTCGACATGGCTGCTGAGTGAGAGAAGGTAAAAGAAAAAAGTAATAATATAAGCACAAACCTTCAGAAGCTGAAAGACTATGGAAACAGCTTTACAGTCGATGAAACCATTTTAAATATGTCGAAATGACGGGTGTCAGCGAATTTTGATAAAAATGTTTACAAAACTGGTCATTTCCCCGCCATCATGATATGGCAATCTGTAACTAATCTGTTTCTGTCGATCTGAAACATTAACTCTGTTTCTCTCCACAAATACTGCAAGGCGCATAATCTATCAGTCAATCCCTGATTTTGTTTTAGATTTGCATCAACCGTAGTTCTTTATTTTATGTTAGCATGAATCACGTTTGGTACAAAAGCGAATCATTTCTCAGCTCCCACTTCATTTCCTGTTTCACAAACACTGTCATCACAATGGGCGGGAAGTGCCGAACTCCCATCTCCAGATTGGGAACTGAACGCGCGCCGCGGCAGTGAGTGAGTAGATACATAACGGTTACTTCACCAACAAGGGCGGCAGAAAACACTGTCTCCTTTCTCAATGACACTGCTTTTGCATTTTCCTTTCGGATCAGTCTCGCTGCAGATCGGTTTCCCCCGTCTTACATTTTTTACAGCTTTTAAAAATGACCACTTGTCCCATCACGCTTTGTGGCTCAGAGACATCATTCTATTATAGTCCCACTTTTCGTTTTTGCCACATAATCTCGTTTATTCTGATGTTTCCAGGGCAAATGCCAATGAAATTCTCCCTGTGATCGTAAGTGATCGAATAATGAGACTGAAGTCTGACATGGTCATACTATGTTGTAGGAGAAAGTGAGATGCTGGAGATCAGAGCTGAAAATGTGTTGCTGGAAAAGCGCAGCAGCTCCTTGGATGCTGCCTGAACGGCTGCGCTTTTCCAGCAACACATTTTCATATTATGTTGTAACCCCCTTGAGAAACTCATCCTCATTTTCAGCCACAGTGGAAGATATACGGACACATCTCCCCACAGGAGCAGAGGTCGTAGGATTATACACGTTCCATGTGCTTCATGTTTAAAGTTTCTTCGACAAAACACAGCTTTAGGTTGAACGCAAGCCCATTTTCCAGTTAATATAAAACGTTGCAGTGAGCTGTGATATAAAATCGACAGTGAGCTGTAATAATCTCGCAGGTTGTTCATGTGTAATGTTCAATTTCCCAAAATCCACCGACCTGTGGCACCTGAGAATCTGAAAGAACAGCGACAAGCAAATAACCCTCATTTAAATCAACTGTCACACGGCAAACTCGAAACACTTTCACGTCGGGTCTCGTTTTGCTTCTCTGCCTGTTTCATCTCCATCTGCTTCTGACCATCCAATTCCGAAGTCACTGAGCTGTTTGATATAAACACAGGAAGATCGTAAATTCAATGATTACCTGAAAGCGGGGCTATGGAATATCAAACACCGAGTATTGAGAAGGTATGTGCTTGCACACGGCAGGATAAAGAGATACCAGGATCTTATCTTCCCGATTCTCATAGGATGCACTTTGGCAGTTATACCCAATCCCAATGTTCCAATCGATACCATATCTGGAACACAGATCGGGTAGAATGAGTTCCACCCTTTCCAGCCCAGGTACATTTTGCAAAAGTTGTCCAGTAACTGCAGTTGGTCACAGGTCTACAGAACTGAAAATGTCTTTTGGCACTTGCACTGTTCACATCTCTTTTCCAATTTTGTGGTCCATCAGTTCAAACGTATTTGCCCATGTACATGTGCAACTGAACGGTTTGATGAGTGTGCTGGAGATTTGCACCAATCCTTACCTGGATCAATTGAATCCTCACGCGCTGATTTGATCCCAAACAATAGGATGGGTAGGAAACTTCGGTTTTCTCTGCACTCAGCCGTAGTCGGCAGGATTCCAACCTCCGTGAGGAATTCCCAATGGATTTCAAGTCGAACACTTTAACTATTCGCCCACGGCAGCAGAACCACGTCAGCGGTATACCTTTCCAGTTCTCTCTTTCTCCGTGGAGCTGAGGCAGAGTTAATCATTGCTGGGTTCATTTGAATTCAAACATCAAAGCTTCCAAAAGGGCTAAATGTCGGTATATGTTGGGACTGGATCCTCCATGCCAATAGAATGGAATGGACATAGAGGTGAAAACAAAAGCAGAAATTGCAGGAAAAACAACTCAACAGGTCTTGCAGCATCTGTGGAGACAGATTCAGAGACAATGTTTCAAAGTTTCTTCAGATCATTATTAGAGGTTTGCTTTCCACCACATGTAATGCAAAACCTTGTGGATTTCCTCAGAAGTTTCTGTTTTTCTGTCAGTGTCCCGAAATCCGCAGTCTATAACATTAGTCATTAAAAGAATACAGAAACACGTTTGTGGTTCTGGATAAGATTACTGTTTTAGGGAACATTTTGCTGACCCAATTTAAAACCCAGAACTGTGCAGGAAAGAAGGCGGATGAAGTGAGAACAGTCATAGATCCGCACCTGAAGATCTCAAACAACCGAACTTTCGTTTAACAGCCGCAAGTGTTGACCAGTTTCGTCAGAGAGACTGTTGAATCCAGAGCTTGCATGGCCCTCTAAAACTGGCTGTTACTGATTTCAAGTTTGGCCTGCCACTCCCTGAATGTCAATTTTCCTCTATGATTATTACGTGCCCAAAATAAAATCTGATATATTCATTGTGGAGACAAGGTCACAGTCTGATCGCACCCTCTGCAGACACATTCATGTCACCGGTAACCGGTTCTTCTATAACCAGGACTGTATCCGTTTGAACCATTCAGTGTCTTGTCTGTACCAGAGCTTTCTCATTGTTCCAAAACCGAGATGATGTTTAAATTCCTGATGTCTAGGAATGAGGATCCTTTCAATATCTCAGATCTGAGCATGTCTGAAGAACATCAGAATCAATGGTCCGGCCTCTTAACGAAGGGAAAGATGTCTGTACTGTCTCTGCTCAGTTGGGCGATTCACACTGCATTTCCCTCTAATTCTGCTTCCCAATCTGGTCGTAAAGATTCACAAAAGTGCACACTAGATTTCCTGTTGCATTTCGTTACAAAAATTCCACCTGCCAACTGACAATCTTTTCGCAAATTCACTTCATAAACCTCCGCCTTACAACATTACCAGCATGAGGAAATCCCCTTTTCTGGACAGATTGCCGAGGGAGGTAAGGTCTTTTTTTGGAGGAAAGGTGAACCGGATATTTCCACTGACTGTTCATAATGACGTTGGAAGGAGCAGTGAGGATGGGCAATTTGATAAACAGTAGGAAGTGTTGTCACTCACCAGGGCCAGTTCCCTGAGCACTGGGATTGAAGATTTTTGAATGGAAGGCAGCACGTGCGCAGAATAAATGCAATCGAGCAGTATCCGTCGAAAGAGAAACAGGAGTGTATTTGTGTTTCAGACCTCGAGTTTCCTAAATGTAGACAAATGTCCAGAACTGTTTGATGCGACTGGGTTTTGAAGTTTGAAAAATAATTCGTACTGCAGGAGGTAAGTCGAAACTCAAATTGCCAATTTGTAGTCGATAGAATTCGAACCAATGCAGAGAAACCCCGGAAAGATTGCTAACGCATGACCTTATCCCCTCAGCCGCAGCTACGTGGGGCGTGGACCCTTAGCATTGCTTCTGGAATGGAGGCTTCCAATCTGAAAGACTGCTTCCTGGCTTGCTCTGTCTGCACAATGATCTCAATATTTGCTTTCCATATATATTTGTTAACAATGGAGGAAGCTGATGGGAGTTGAACTGAACGACACACATTGATGTTGGATACAGCGGATGGGAAGAATCCATTTTCATGCGCAGTGAGATTAATAAACTTGGTAATGGATCGAGAAAGAAAGATGTCATTTCATTTGTATAGTGTCTGCCAGCGCCAAATGGATCACAGCTGATGAAGTGTTTTTGAAGCAGAATCGTCATCGGCAAATCGAATTTGTAAATCAGGGCAGATTGTTTAACCAGAGGTCAAAAACGAAAATAATTCCAATGCTCACAATTGCCACTGGACACAAGAGTGAGTGCAGACCTAACTTTAGAGATTTGTTTGGCTTTGATTTAAACGTGGGATAGTGTAGGACCAGAGGGTCTAATGTTAGAGGAAGGGGTTGCCCATTTAAGACACAAATGAGGAGGATATTCTCTCTTTCAGAGGGCAGCAAATTTGTTGATTTCCTTACAACAGAGGACTGACAAGGCTGGGTACATTCACAACTGAGGTAAAGAGACATTTACGCACTTTGGGAATCAAGGACCATGGGGTTAAGGCAGAACGGTGGAGTTGAGGACTAAATCTTCGAGTAAAAAGTGAGGTCTGCAGATGCTGGAGATCAGAGCTGAAAATGTGTTGCTGGTTAAAGCATAGCAGGTCAGGCAGCATCCAAGGAACAGGAAATTCGACGTTTCGGGCCAGAGCCCTTCATCAGGAATGAGGAGAGTGTGCCAGGCAGGCTAAGATAAAAGGTAGGGAGGATGGACTTGGGGGAGGGGCGATGGAGATGTGATAGGTGGAAGGACGTCAAGGTGAGGGTGATAGGCCGGAGTGGGGTGGGGGCGGAGAGGTCAGGAAGAAGATTGCAGGTTAGGAGGGCGGTGCTGAGTTGAGGGAACCGACTGAGACAAGGTCGGGGGAGGGGAAATGAGGAAACTGGAGAAATCTGAGTTCATTCCTTGTGGTTGGAGGGTTCCCCGGAGGAAGATGAGGCGCTCTTCCTCCAACAGTCGTGTTGTTATGTTCTGCCGATGGAGGAGTCCAAGGACCTGCATGTCCTCGGTGGAGTGGGAGGGAGAGTTAAAGTGTTGAGCCACGGGGTGGTTGGGTTGCTTAGTCCGGGCGTCCCAGAGGTGTTCCCTGAAGCGTTCCGCAAGTAGGCAGCCCGTCTCCCCAATATAGCGGAGGCCACATCGGGTGCAGCGGATGCAATAGATGATGTGTGTGGAGGTGGAGGTGCAGGTGCAGGTTTGGAGGTCCACCTCCAAACGGACCCCACCACCAGGGATATATTTCCCTCCCCTCCCCTATCAGCATTCCGCAAAGACCACTCCCTTCATGACTCCCTCGTCAGGTCCACACCCCCCACCAACCCAACCTCTAGTCCCAGCACCTTCCCCTGCAACCGCAGGAAATGTAAAACTTGCGCCCACACCTCCTCCCTTACTTCTCTCCAAGGTCCCAAGGGATCCTTCCATATCCGCCACAAATTCACCTGCACCTCCACACACATCATCTATTGCATCCGCTGCACCCGATGTGGCCTCCTCTATATTGGGGAGACGGGCCGCCTACTTGTGGAACGCTTCAGGGAACACCTCTGGGATGCCCGGACCAACCAACCCATTCACCCCGTGGCTCAACACTTTAACTGTCCCTCCCACTCCACCGAGGACATGCAGGTCCTTGGACTCCTCCATCGGCAGAACATAACAACACGACTGTTGGAGGAAGAGCGCCTCATCTTCTGCCTGGGAATCCTCCAACCACAAGGAATGAACTCAGATTTCTCCAGTTTCCTCATTTCCCCTCCCCTCACATTGTCTCAGTCGGTTCCCTCAACTCAGCACCGCCCTCCTAAGCTGCAATCTTCTTCCTGACCTCTCCGCCCCTACCCCACTCCGGCCTATCACCCTCACCTTGACCTCCTTCCACCTATCACATCTGCATCGCCCCTCCCCCAAGTCCCTCCTCCCTACCTTTTATCTTAGCCTGTCTGGCACACTCTCTTCTTTCCTGATGAAGGGCTCTGGCCCGAAACGTCGTATTTCCTGTTCCTTGGATGCTGCCTAACCTGCTGTGATTTAACCAGCAACACATTTTCAGAGTTGAGGATTAAACAAATCAGCCAGGATCTCATTGAACGTTGACGCTGACGGGATGGCCCAAATGGCTTCCATCTGCACCAATGCCATTTCTGTGAATTTGAAAATGCTGGAGACCATTGTAACGGAAGTAAAGCAGATAGTTTAGAAAAGATGATTGTAAACTCAGTCAACATCTTTCGTTGAAAGGAAAATCACACTTTGGCAATTTGCCAGAGATTTTTTGCTGACGTGAGATGAGGATTTTATCAAGGAAGCAGATAGATGAACTCTATTTCTATTTCTAGCAGAGACTCAATATGGGGCCAAATAATAAAACGTCGTTGAACAAGTTAAGAGTTCATGGTGTTGTGTAATAAATGCCTTTTGACTGTCCATTATTTACTGAACACAAGCCACCGAATCATGTGTAATTTTTAAAGTTGTAAAATGTAAATCGTGAAATGCAGTAATGTCAGGCATATGGCTTCAATGATCTTTCTCTGTATTAACGACCTGATGAAGTGGCAGAGTGAAATTTGTCCAGTTTTGCTGATGAGGCACAATAGATTGCAGGACATCTTGTGATGAGGTTGGGGAATCTGCAATGCGATATACTGAATGTAGGTCGTCTGGGTAAGGAAAAAAAAATGACAGATGCAGTTTCCTGTCGGGTATGTGAGGCCATGAATTCAGTAGGAAGAGTCAAAGTCCGAAAACTATTAAAATCGAGAGAAACTGCAATAAAATGTGGTGCAGAATAATCTGGATGTTCTTATGCATGAAACAAAGATGAGCAACTGATTTATTATTTTCTGGCAAAAAGATCCATACCCTTCTCTAATTTTTGCAATGAGATGGTTTTCCAGGAAATCACTGGAACTAAGGAATCTGTAAATTAATCGAAGACCATGATAAGTTTCGTTTTGTTCGATGGGACATATTTGATGCATCATTTAATGTTCTCTGAACTTTTTTTACAAAAGAGCCGAGACTGGGCGAGTAAAATTAAGATCACTGAAGATTATTGCCATCCTTTATTTATCACACACAATTTTTTTTCTCATATGTTTTATTTCACATCATAGTTGCTGTGAGTGGGCTTGCAAACTACACCCGCTGGTGACTTGTTTCCTCACAATTTCTCATATCTAAACAAACAGATTCTACATTCTTACAATTGGACTATTTTCGACAGTCTTGTGTCCCATATCTCAGGAGGAATCCACTGCACAATTATCGTGTTCAGAGGATGTTCATGAGAATGTTCTCAGGACTGAGGCATGGAGTTAGGTTCGCACGCTTGAGCTGGGAGGTTCATTTCAGAAGTTTCGTCACTCTGTTGGTAAATCTTCAGTGGGCCTCAGGCGAATCAGTGAACATGATTCCTGTTTTCTATTTATATGTTTGGGTTTCTTTGGGTTGGTGATGTTATTTCCTGTGGTGATGTCATTTCTTGTTATTTTCCTCAGGGGGTGGTAGATGGGGTATAACGCGATTTGTTTGTTGATAGTGTTCTGGCTGCAATTCCAAGCTTCTTGGAATTCCCGATTGCGTCTGTTTGTCTTGTCCTAAGATGGATGTGTTGTTCCGGTCGATGTGGTATCCTTCCTCATCTGTAAGGATACTAGTGAGAAGGTCATATCGTTTTGTGGATAGTTGGTGTTCATGTATCGTCGGGCTAGTTTTGTGCCTGTTGTCCAATATATTGTTTGTTACAGTTCTTGCACGTTATTTCGTAAATTGTATTAGTTTTGCTTGTGGTCTGGATGTGGTCTTCTAACTTCATTAGTTGCTGTTTTACTGTTTGGTTAATGTGATTCTATTCTCGGTGGAATTTGGCGAGATGAACAGGCATCTAACTGAAAAGTGCAGAATACTGAATGTCCTGGGCAGAGTGGATGTTGGGAAAATGTTTCCATTAGTTGGAGATACTCGGACCTGAGGGCATAGACTTAGAGTTAAGCGAAGACCAAATAGAACAGAGATAAGGATAAAAGTCTTCATCAAATGAGTGGTGAGATTATGGAATTCATTGCCACAGAAGGCTGTGGAGGCCAGGCCGATGAGTATGTATAAGACTGAGATAGATAGATAGGTTCTTGAGAATCAAGGGAAACGAGGAGAAGCGGGAGAATGAGGTGAGGAAACGTATCATGCAAGATTGAAATGTATAGACGACTTGATGGTCTGAATGGACTAATATCTGCTCCTATATGTTATGGTCTAATATGCTAACTAAGTGCCCAAACTGTGTGTTCTGCAATGTTTGTTGTGTCAAGTTGCATTTTGCCTCAGTTTAGATACACAGGTTGTTATCAGCTGCAGATTTCATTTCGAGTTACTTGATCTTAAATCCACACCTTGATTACCTGAAAACGCTGAAAAATAATCAGAAACTCAGAGGGCGAGAGGGGTAGGTGGAGGGAGAGGGGGTGCAGAGTGAGAGAGAGAGAGAGAGACATCAAGATGGTTTCAATAGATCTGGGAATGCTAGACATTGAACAGGCTTTAACAATAAGTGGTTTGTATCAAGAAAAAAAGAAAGTTCTAAGTTAGGGTGGATCACAGGAGCAATGGAATATCAGAGCCATTAAGCCCGGAGAAGAGAAATAAAGTGTGTGCTGGGGCCAGCTTCAAACTGAAAGAAAATAAAGGACATAAACAATTGGAAAAAAAAGTGGAAAGTATGTAAATTCTGAATTTGCTGTATACGGTTTTGAATCCAGGAAGCGAGGAAGTGTGGAGGAAGGAAGCTAGAGAACTCATTAGTTTGTCACCTGGACCCACTCTCTATCCTGTTTCAAGCAACACATTATAAATTAGAACACGTGGCCCAACGGTCGAGGAGCTCACTGGCTGTCAGTCTCTCTTCTCCAGTTGTGCCTGAACACTGGCAACCTTTGAGACAGAACGTTCTGGGGAATCTTTTTCCCTGAGTTTGGCTTCTGCTCAATTAATCTGTTCTCCTCTAAGGTTCTCAGATTTTCTTTCGTGAATTTCTTTCCTGAGCTGACAATGTCACTTATATCTTCTTTCACAGGGGATTGAATAGAGACGTCAACGAAACAGCACATCAAAATTTGAAAGAGTGACCCTTCTGCAGGGCCTGAAAATAACCAGCCTTCAACTGTCAAAGGAAAAACTGTCAAGGGATAACCAATTTTGACCTACAAAGATTGAAACCTGAAAGCAACAACACCCCCAGATTTTATGGACTACATAAAGTGCACAAACCAGACATCCCACTCAGACCCAGAGTATCACTACCAGGGACACCATCACACAAACTTGCTAAAGAACTGCAACAGAAATAAAAACATCTGATCAGCGGATCCAGACACTCTATACAGTCAACGCTGGAATTCTTGGACATCATCGGAAATATACATATAGACAAGGAAGAAACTATGGTCTCATTCGATGTAAAAGCATTGTTCACTTCTATCGACAAAACCCTACCCAGAGAAACAATAGCCAACCTGCTGGACATACAGAACAGACAACAGGGCGTTGAATCTTTCAACACGGATGGCATAGTTAAACTACTCGTCCGGTGCCTCACAACGCTTCATATTCATCAACCAAATATATGAACGGTACACCAATGGGCTCACCCATCTCTGGACTCATAGCAGAAGCGGTAATGCAAAGGTTAGAACAAACTGTCTAACTGCAAATTCAACTCTGGGTCAGATATGTGGATTACATCTTTGTAATCATTAAAAACACAGAAATAGAGAACACACACCCGATCATCAACGCCATCCTCACAGGAATCCGATTCACTAGAGAAGAACAAAAGGACAATCAACTCCCATTCCTAGACGTGATGGTAAAGAGAACACCGAACAGAGAATACACCACAAAGGTATACAGGAAAGTCACTCACACAGACCAAGTCCTGAACTATGAAAGCAACCACCCCATCACACACAATAAGTTGCATCAAAACACACTTCAAAAGGGCCACAACACATTTCAGTACACCAGGACTGCAAAAACAGGAAGAATAACACCGATACAATGTTTTAGCCAAAAACGGATAACCCCGCAATTTCATCAACAGATGCCTAAGGGAAAGGCAACGGAATGAGGACATGCCACAACGCAAATGACTAGCCACACTACCTTACATCAAGAGTGTTTCAAAACTGACAGCCAGATTACTGCGACCACGAGGACTCATAGCAGCACACAAACCAACAGCCACTCTCAGACAATGACTCACCAGAACGAAGAACCCGATACCCAGCATGAGCAAAACCAACTCAGTGTACAAACTCCCATGCAAGGACTGCACAAAACACTACATAGGACAAACAGGAAGACAAATAACGATCCGCATCCATGAACAACAATTAGCCACGAAACGAAACGACCAGCTATCCTGAGTAGCTACACACGCAGATGACAAGCAACATGAGTTCGACTGGGACAACACTACTATTATTGTACAAGCCAAACAGAGATCAGCCAGGGCATTCCTAGAGGCAATGCACTCATCCACAGATTCAATCAATAAGCACATCGACCTGGATCCAATATACCGACCACTGAAAAGGACAGCAGGAACTGAAAACCGGAAGTGGCAGAGACAAACCACTATAAATTCCGCAGGAACCATCACAGGAGCGCTTCTCAGGAGGCTCCCAAGCACTGAGGATGTCACATAGACAGGGGACGAAACGTCTGCAACAAAAATTCGCAGCCTGGGCAACAGAACCACAACAACGAGCACCCGAGTTACAAATCTTCTCGCGAAGTTTTAACCCCAGTCCTGTTTCTCAAGGATGTGGAGGGGACCGGGTTTGAGAGCTGGGTTTGAGTTTCGCTGTCTTTGCTCTTGCTTCTGGTCTTACACATCCTCCGCCGTTTTCCTTCACTCACTCTTCATCTTGCACTCTCTCTACCTACCAATCTCCATGTCTCTGAATTACCTGATGCTTGGTTTTGCTTCAGTCGTGAAGAGATCACAGGCAATTGTTCGTGTAAAACAGCAGGGATGAAGACACAAGCTGCTGTTAGGGCAACATATGGAGTGATGTGTTCGCAGATTGTTTCCAAGATAACAGATTGGGAATGGGGTTGCAAGTTCTTGATAGGGAACAGAATGATTTAACAGGCCATCAGTCGTAGAACAGAGTGGGGAATGTTTCACAGGTAATTCCTGGGGAGGCAGAGTGGGGATTGAGTTACACGTTGTTGCGACGTAAGCAAAATGGGGCTGGGATCACATCATATTGCTACGAAAACAGTCACGAAACGGGATCACAGGCCAATGCCTGGATTACAGATCGTTGATGGGAGAAAAACGTGGGGTTGGGTTCAGAAAATTGATAGGGAAGCAGGATGAGAATGGGTTCACAGACCGTGGCTCTGAGAACAATCGTGCATATGGATACACAGACCATGGACATCACAGTGCGGATGGGATCACACGTCGTTGGTGGTAGAAGAGAGTTGAAATGGATTTCCCAGCCGTTGCTGCGAGAAAAGAATGAGGATGGGTTCATTGGCCATTACGAGAAGAACAAAATGGGAATGGGTTCACAGGCCGTTGCGAGGGGTAGAGTATGGGGAAGGCTCTTGTGATCGATGTGCAGCGGGGATGCCGTCACAGGCAGTTGGGAGGAGAACAGAGTCGGGGTGAGGTTTCAGCCGTTACGAGGGAAATAGGGAGGACTGAGTCACAAGTCATTGCTAGGAGTACAGAACTCGGCCAGAGAACAGTCACGAGATGTGGCTACAGGTCTTTCATGTGAGAAAAGAGTGGGGAACGATGCACAGTTTGTTGTTAGGGGAGCAGAATGGGAATGTGTTCGCAGACTGTAGCCAGGGCACGGATCAATTATGATTTCAAACGCCGCTGTCTCCAGGACGGAAATGAAGGAAATGGGAGAAACTCAATAACATATTCACTGGAATGATTTTCCAATTCATCAGAAAGCCAAATCACGATGAATCGACTCACCGCAGGAGTTTGTTTAACAACAGCGATGAAATGACAGTCTCCATTCTTGTCGAGTAACAACTCAACTTGCCTGAGACATAAAGCATCAGTCGAGCTGTTTGTGGCATTCTGCCCGGGAGGTGAACACCGTCATGACAGCTGAGAAACTTTGCAAAACTCAGCACGATTCCACACCACAGTTAATTCCCGGGGAAGCTAAACTACGTTAGTTTGAACAAAAATGCAGCAGGGATCAAAGCAGCATTTCAACAAAGGGAGCAGCAGTGGAGTTGAACAGCTGAAACGACAGAGAGGGAAATTTGAACACACCCACCTTGCAGGTTTGGAAGTAGAATCCAGTGCCTTAGACCGCTCGGCCACACTACCAAGCAATCAACCACCCCATTTTCTTGCATTTCTAATTGTGCTCCACCAATAACAACACATGCAAAGTCAAGTGAAAAGGGTTCCATGATCCCTCTCGGACTCGCACGGCTGCGTGGATGTGCCCGGCTACAATATCAATTTCGCAGCAGATAATGATAGCCCATCAATCCGGATAAAAATCAATGGTAAGCTGAGGCTATCTTCTCAGACTCTTTTCAACTACAAATGTATCTGTGAGTGCGTGAGCATACATGTTCGCTTATGATTTGGTCAAATAACCATGAACTGCTTGACATTACTGCAATTTCGATTCTTACTTTGCTAAATGATTTCACCCATTGCTCGAAATAGGACAACTTTCACGTTTACACGGAACATGAAACACACCGGACTACAGGGAAAATAAACAAAGCTGAGCAGGCCGTGTTCCACATCATACCGTGCAGCATAGTTTCAGTCACTGTGTCTGTTTTGTAGAATAATAGTCCCAAAGAATGTTCTCCACACTAACACCGGAGGTAGCATTACAATCCGAGAACGACCGATCACATTGTGAGGATGCTCTGACCTCGGGGCCAGTTCGAGATGCCACTTTCCTTGCCTTTTATGCAATTGGCTGCAGGGATGTTCACACCTGGACATGAGCCACATCGACATCAACTGAGTTGGAAACCTGCGTGGGAATCGACGAGAAGCGACTCAAAAAATCTTGCTAAATTCCATGGTGCTTATTAGAAATGCAGTTTCTGTTCACCTCAATTTAAAAGGCAGTTTCTGAACAGAGGAACTGAAATCAAAAGCTAATTATCTCACCCCACCCCCACTCCGGGAGTGGTGCTAACTGCACTTGATTGCTTTTTGTTCTCGATGTGAAGAGCTCTCACGCCTGAGTCACCTTCACGCCTCTTGTTGCTGAGTGACTCAAAAAAGAAGGAGTTTCAACAGAGCTGCAACTGCCTCACTTTCCCAGTCGCTCTCCCCGTTTACATTTTCCTGCTCATCAGTGATTTAATGAAAACCAAAAGGATGCGATCTTATTCTGCAGCCTCTTTGTCGATTCCTCCGTTTAAATTCCAACATGGCTTAGATCTCGGGGCGCACCTTAATGCTAGCTTTGAAAGCACAGGTCCAGAGCTTCCTCTGAGAGTGCAATTTCTTTCATTGCTGTTGCTGATTGAATGAGCCACTAACGTGCGAACTGCTCCAAAACATGATGCAGGACCTCTGGTGCCAATTCTCGCACTTTGAATAACGACAGACAGCTTCCAAATGAAGCCTTTCAGATACGACTTTGGGGTACATTTGGCAGACAGAATAGTTCAGGAATCCGTGGTGCACTGTGACACCAGCGCATCACCTTCTTCCCTGTCTTTGAACCGGGCCGCCTCAGCAAGGAATGCAAATGCAGTATTGCTCTTCGTGGAAGGATCGGTAACTACACTCTCAAACTGAATGGCACATGATCAGAAGCAGTTTGTAGAATATCTTTACAATGCTCTGCACAGTAATCAAATGGAAATGCATTGCATTTCACTACGAGAGCAGATTTGTTCAAGCAAATTCGAAGGCAGGTTTGCAGATGGGAAAGCAAGCAGGAAAGCTCCGTTCTTGTCCATGTAAAAGGCTGCAGATGAAGAACAAAACAGTTTCGACCGCGGGAACCTATCTTGCGGAAGGTGAACGTGCTGATCACTATGCTACAGAAACAAGCCCACAGCCGCCCCTGCTGCAGCTCAGTGGTATCCGACACTGAAAGTTGAAGACGTTCTACCTTTCACCTTTCTGTTTCCAAATGCTCGTTGTTTCATGGGAGTTGTTTAATTTTGGCTGTGTGGTATGCATGGACGAGATACACCGAAGTATCTGTTTTCACGCGGTGTAGCCCAATAACGTTGTGTTGCTTACACCGGCTTTAAAAGGATAACTTTTTAGCCGAGCTGGCCGTCGCAGTCTGTGGCACAATCATTTAGTCTGTTCGACTGCTCACTGGAAAGGTAGTATTGTGAAACACTGCAGAAACGAAGGACTTCCTTACTTTTGCTCCGACTGACCATACTCTGTGAAATTTTCCCAGATTCTCAGTTGAGGAGTTTTTGCAGCTGGAAATTACCTCAGAAAGCCTGTTAATTCGTAATGTATTGAACGAATCGCAAAACAGAAAACATTTGGCACGCAACACAAACAAAACTGGCAAACCAAATGCATGAATGCTAAATGTGAGACACTCCGAGGGCATGAGCCGTAAAGTAATCTCACAACTAACAACAGGGCAATTCCAAATTACTTTTCAATGATACTTGAGACTCAGTGCACCACCATATCACAGACAATGCTGAAAAGAGAGAAAGAAAGAACATAATAAGAATGGGCCACAAAAAGTGAATTTCACCAATCACAGTCTCGATTAGATTACCTTTCCCTTCAGGGGTCTCCGGGACAGAAACGAAGGAAATTGGAGAAATTCAATAGCATATGACATCA
The DNA here is from genome assembly GCF_020745735.1 of Hemiscyllium ocellatum. NCBI lineage: Eukaryota > Metazoa > Chordata > Chondrichthyes > Orectolobiformes > Hemiscylliidae > Hemiscyllium > Hemiscyllium ocellatum. The sequence goes on along the minus strand of NW_026869068.1, from coordinate 362,145 downwards.
AAATTCATCGGAACGATTTTCCCACTCGCCAGAAAGCCAAATAACGATGAATCGACTCACCGCAGGACTTTGTTTCACAACAGCGATGAAATAGCAGTCACCATTCGGTTCCAGTAAAATCTCAACATGCTTGGAACGTAAAGCAACAGTAGAGATGTTTGCAATTTTCCACGCGGGAGACGAACACGATCATGACAGCAGAGGAAATTTGGCACTTTCCCACTCGACAGTTAATTCCCAGGGAAACAAATCGAATTTTGTTCTGAACGAAACAACATCAGTGGTGGCAACAGCATTTCAACAAGCTGCACCGTTGCAGTCGATCAGCAGAAATGGCAGTGGTGGGATTCGAACCCACGCCCCTGTCGAGACTGGAACCTAAATCCAGCGCCTTAGACCGCTCGGCCACACTACCAACTGCGCCAGTTCCCCATTTTCTTTCACTTCCAATTGAGCTCCTGCATAACAACAGATGGAAAGTCAAGTGAAAAGGGTTCCGTGATCCCTCTCGGACTCGCACGGCTGCGTGGATGTGCCCGGCTACAATATCAATTTCGCAGCAGATAATGATAGCCCATCAATCCGGATAAAAATCAATGGTAAGCTGAGGCTATCTTCTCAGACTCTTTTCAACTACAAATGTATCTGTGAGTGCGTGAGCATACATGTTCGCTTATGATTTGGTCAAATAACCATGAACTGCTTGACATTACTGCAATTTCGATTCTTACTTTGCTAAATGATTTCACCCATTGCTCGAAATAGGACAACTTTCACGTTTACACGGAACATGAAACACACCGGACTACAGGGAAAATAAACAAAGCTGAGCAGGCCGTGTTCCACATCATACCGTGCAGCATAGTTTCAGTCACTGTGTCTGTTTTGTAGAATAATAGTCCCAAAGAATGTTCTCCACACTAACACCGGAGGTAGCATTACAATCCGAGAACGACCGATCACATTGTGAGGATGCTCTGACCTCGGGGCCAGTTCGAGATGCCACTTTCCTTGCCTTTTATGCAATTGGCTGCAGGGATGTTCACACCTGGACATGAGCCACATCGACATCAACTGAGTTGGAAACCTGCGTGGGAATCGACGAGAAGCGACTCAAAAAATCTTGCTAAATTCCATGGTGCTTATTAGAAATGCAGTTTCTGTTCACCTCAATTTAAAAGGCAGTTTCTGAACAGAGGAACTGAAATCAAAAGCTAATTATCTCACCCCACCCCCACTCCGGGAGTGGTGCTAACTGCACTTGATTGCTTTTTGTTCTCGATGTGAAGAGCTCTCACGCCTGAGTCACCTTCACGCCTCTTGTTGCTGAGTGACTCAAAAAGAAGGAGTTTCAACAGAGCTGCAACTGCCTCACTTTCCCAGTCGCTCTCCCCGTTTACATTTTCCTGCTCATCAGTGATTTAATGAAAACCAAAAGGATGCGATCTTATTCTGCAGCCTCTTTGTCGATTCCTCCGTTTAAATTCCAACATGGCTTAGATCTCGGGGCGCACCTTAATGCTAGCTTTGAAAGCACAGGTCCAGAGCTTCCTCTGAGAGTGCAATTTCTTTCATTGCTGTTGCTGATTGAATGAGCCACTAACGTGCGAACTGCTCCAAAACATGATGCAGGACCTCTGGTGCCAATTCTCGCACTTTGAATAACGACAGACAGCTTCCAAATGAGGCCTTTCAGATACGACTTTGGGGTACATTTGGCAGACAGAATAGTTCAGGAATCCGTGGTGCACTGTGACACCAGCGCATCACCTTCTTCCCTGTCTTTGAACCGGGCCGCCTCAGCAAGGAATGCAAATGCAGTATTGCTCTTCGTGGAAGGATCGGTAACTACACTCTCAAACTGAATGGCACATGATCAGAAGCAGTTTGTAGAATATCTTTACAATGCTCTGCACAGTAATCAAATGGAAATGCATTGCATTTCACTACGAGAGCAGATTTGTTCAAGCAAATTCGAAGGCAGGTTTGCAGATGGGAAAGCAAGCAGGAAAGCTCCGTTCTTGTCCATGTAAAAGGCTGCAGATGAAGAACAAAACAGTTTCGACCGCGGGAACCTATCTTGCGGAAGGTGAACGTGCTGATCACTATGCTACAGAAACAAGCCCACAGCCGCCCCTGCTGCAGCTCAGTGGTATCCGACACTGAAAGTTGAAGACGTTCTACCTTTCACCTTTCTGTTTCCAAATGCTCGTTGTTTCATGGGAGTTGTTTAATTTTGGCTGTGTGGTATGCATGGACGAGATACACCGAAGTATCTGTTTTCACGCGGTGTAGCCCAATAACGTTGTGTTGCTTACACCGGCTTTAAAAGGATAACTTTTTAGCCGAGCTGGCCGTCGCAGTCTGGGCCACAAAAAGTGAATTTCACCAATCACAGTCTCGATTAGATTACCTTTCCCTTCAGGGGTCTCCGGGACAGAAACGAAGGAAATTGGAGAAATTCAATAGCATATGACATCAAAATTCATCGGAACGATTTTCCCACTCGCCAGAAAGCCAAATAACGATGAATCGACTCACCGCAGGACTTTGTTTCACAACAGCGATGAAATAGCAGTCACCATTCGGTTCCAGTAAAATCTCAACATGCTTGGAACGTAAAGCAACAGTAGAGATGTTTGCAATTTTCCACGCGGGAGACGAACGCGATCATGACAGCAGAGGAAATTTGGCACTTTCCCACTCGACAGTTAATTCCCAGGGAAACAAATCGAATTTTGTTCTGAACGAAACAACATCAGTGGTGGCAACAGCATTTCAACAAGCTGCACCGTTGCAGTCGATCAGCAGCAATAGCAGTGGTGGGATTCGAACCCACGCCCCTGTCGAGACTGAAACCTAAATCCAGCGCCTTAGACCGCTCGGCCACACTACCAAATGCGCCAGTTCCCCATTTTCTTTCACTTCCAATTGAGCTCCTGCATAACAACAGATGGAAAGTCAAGTGAAAAGGGTTCCATGATCCCTCTCGGACTCGCACGGCTGCGTGGATGTGCCCGGCTACAATATCAATTTCGCAGCAGATAATGATAGCCCATCAATCCGGATAAAAATCAATGGTAAGCTGAGGCTATCTTCTCAGACTCTTTTCAACTACAAATGTATCTGTGAGTGCGTGAGCATACATGTTCGCTTATGATTTGGTCAAATAACCATGAACTGCTTGACATTACTGCAATTTCGATTCTTACTTTGCTAAATGATTTCACCCATTGCTCGAAATAGGACAACTTTCACGTTTACACGGAACATGAAACACACCGGACTACAGGGAAAATAAACAAAGCTGAGCAGGCCGTGTTCCACATCATACCGTGCAGCATAGTTTCAGTCACTGTGTCTGTTTTGTAGAATAATAGTCCCAAAGAATGTTCTCCACACTAACACCGGAGGTAGCATTACAATCCGAGAACGACCGATCACATTGTGAGGATGCTCTGACCTCGGGGCCAGTTCGAGATGCCACTTTCCTTGCCTTTTATGCAATTGGCTGCAGGGATGTTCACACCTGGACATGAGCCACATCGACATCAACTGAGTTGGAAACCTGCGTGGGAATCGACGAGAAGCGACTCAAAAAATCTTGCTAAATTCCATGGTGCTTATTAGAAATGCAGTTTCTGTTCACCTCAATTTAAAAGGCAGTTTCTGAACAGAGGAACTGAAATCAAAAGCTAATTATCTCACCCCACCCCCACTCCGGGAGTGGTGCTAACTGCACTTGATTGCTTTTTGTTCTCGATGTGAAGAGCTCTCACGCCTGAGTCACCTTCACGCCTCTTGTTGCTGAGTGACTCAAAAAGAAGGAGTTTCAACAGAGCTGCAACTGCCTCACTTTCCCAGTCGCTCTCCCCGTTTACATTTTCCTGCTCATCAGTGATTTAATGAAAACCAAAAGGATGCGATCTTATTCTGCAGCCTCTTTGTCGATTCCTCCGTTTAAATTCCAACATGGCTTAGATCTCGGGGCGCACCTTAATGCTAGCTTTGAAAGCACAGGTCCAGAGCTTCCTCTGAGAGTGCAATTTCTTTCATTGCTGTTGCTGATTGAATGAGCCACTAACGTGCGAACTGCTCCAAAACATGATGCAGGACCTCTGGTGCCAATTCTCGCACTTTGAATAACGACAGACAGCTTCCAAATGAAGCCTTTCAGATACGACTTTGGGGTACATTTGGCAGACAGAATAGTTCAGGAATCCGTGGTGCACTGTGACACCAGCGCATCACCTTCTTCCCTGTCTTTGAACCGGGCCGCCTCAGCAAGGAATGCAAATGCAGTATTGCTCTTCGTGGAAGGATCGGTAACTACACTCTCAAACTGAATGGCACATGATCAGAAGCAGTTTGTAGAATATCTTTACAATGCTCTGCACAGTAATCAAATGGAAATGCATTGCATTTCACTACGAGAGCAGATTTGTTCAAGCAAATTCGAAGGCAGGTTTGCAGATGGGAAAGCAAGCAGGAAAGCTCCGTTCTTGTCCATGTAAAAGGCTGCAGATGAAGAACAAAACAGTTTCGACCGCGGGAACCTATCTTGCGGAAGGTGAACGTGCTGATCACTATGCTACAGAAACAAGCCCACAGCCGCCCCTGCTGCAGCTCAGTGGTATCCGACACTGAAAGTTGAAGACGTTCTACCTTTCACCTTTCTGTTTCCAAATGCTCGTTGTTTCATGGGAGTTGTTTAATTTTGGCTGTGTGGTATGCATGGACGAGATACACCGAGGTATCTGTTTTCACGCGGTGTAGCCCAATAACGTTGTGTTGCTTACACCGGCTTTAAAAGGATAACTTTTTAGCCGAGCTGGCCGTCGCAGTCTGTGGCACAATCATTTAGTCTGTTCGACTGCTCACTGGAAAGGTAGTATTGTGAAACACTGCAGAAACGAAGGACTTCCTTACTTTTGCTGCGACTGACCATACTCTGTGAAATTTTCCCAGATTCTCAGTTGAGGAGTTTTGGCAGCTGGAAATTACCTCAGAAAGCCTGTTAATTCGTAATGTATTGAACGAATCGCAAAACAGAAAACATTTGGCACGCAACACAAACAAAACTGGCAAACCAAATGCATTTTCAGATACAGTGAGCATGAATGCTAAATGTGAGACACTCCGAGGGCATGAGCCGTAAAGTAATCTCACAACTAACAACAGGGCAATTCCAAATTACTTTTCAATGATACTTGAGCCTCAGTGCACCACCATATCACAGACAATGCTGAAAAGAGAGAAAGAAAGAACATAATAAGAATGGGCCACAAAAAGTGAATTTCACCAATCACAGTCTCGATTAGATTACCTTTCCCTTCAGGGGTCTCCGGGACAGAAACGAAGGAAATTGGAGAAATTCAATAGCATATGACATCAAAATTCATCGGAACGATTTTCCCACTCGCCAGAAAGCCAAATAACGATGAATCGACTCACCGCAGGACTTTGTTTCACAACAGCGATGAAATAGCAGTCACCATTCGGTTCCAGTAAAATCTCAACATGCTTGGAACGTAAAGCAACAGTAGAGATGTTTGCAATTTTCCACGCGGGAGACGAACACGATCATGACAGCAGAGGAAATTTGGCACTTTCCCACTCGACAGTTAATTCCCAGGGAAACAAATCGAATTTTGTTCTGAACGAAACAACATCAGTGGTGGCAACAGCATTTCAACAAGCTGCACCGTTGCAGTCGATCAGCAGCAATAGCAGTGGTGGGATTCGAACCCACGCCCCTGTCGAGACTGAAACCTAAATCCAGCGCCTTAGACCGCTCGGCCACACTACCAACTGCGCCAGTTCCCCATTTTCTTTCACTTCCAATTGAGCTCCTGCATAACAACAGATGGAAAGTCAAGTGAAAAGGGTTCCATGATCCCTCTCGGACTCGCACGGCTGCGTGGATGTGCCCGGCTACAATATCAATTTCGCAGCAGATAATGATAGCCCATCAATCCGGATAAAAATCAATGGTAAGCTGAGGCTATCTTCTCAGACTCTTTTCAACTACAAATGTATCTGTGAGTGCGTGAGCATACATGTTCGCTTATGATTTGGTCAAATAACCATGAACTGCTTGACATTACTGCAATTTCGATTCTTACTTTGCTAAATGATTTCACCCATTGCTCGAAATAGGACAACTTTCACGTTTACACGGAACATGAAACACACCGGACTACAGGGAAAATAAACAAAGCTGAGCAGGCCGTGTTCCACATCATACCGTGCAGCATAGTTTCAGTCACTGTGTCTGTTTTGTAGAATAATAGTCCCAAAGAATGTTCTCCACACTAACACCGGAGGTAGCATTACAATCCGAGAACGACCGATCACATTGTGAGGATGCTCTGACCTCGGGGCCAGTTCGAGATGCCACTTTCCTTGCCTTTTATGCAATTGGCTGCAGGGATGTTCACACCTGGACATGAGCCACATCGACATCAACTGAGTTGGAAACCTGCGTGGGAATCGACGAGAAGCGACTCAAAAAATCTTGCTAAATTCCATGGTGCTTATTAGAAATGCAGTTTCTGTTCACCTCAATTTAAAAGGCAGTTTCTGAACAGAGGAACTGAAATCAAAAGCTAATTATCTCACCCCACCCCCACTCCGGGAGTGGTGCTAACTGCACTTGATTGCTTTTTGTTCTCGATGTGAAGAGCTCTCACGCCTGAGTCACCTTCACGCCTCTTGTTGCTGAGTGACTCAAAAAAGAAGGAGTTTCAACAGAGCTGCAACTGCCTCACTTTCCCAGTCGCTCTCCCCGTTTACATTTTCCTGCTCATCAGTGATTTAATGAAAACCAAAAGGATGCGATCTTATTCTGCAGCCTCTTTGTCGATTCCTCCGTTTAAATTCCAACATGGCTTAGATCTCGGGGCGCACCTTAATGCTAGCTTTGAAAGCACAGGTCCAGAGCTTCCTCTGAGAGTGCAATTTCTTTCATTGCTGTTGCTGATTGAATGAGCCACTAACGTGCGAACTGCTCCAAAACATGATGCAGGACCTCTGGTGCCAATTCTCGCACTTTGAATAACGACAGACAGCTTCCAAATGAGGCCTTTCAGATACGACTTTGGGGTACATTTGGCAGACAGAATAGTTCAGGAATCCGTGGTGCACTGTGACACCAGCGCATCACCTTCTTCCCTGTCTTTGAACCGGGCCGCCTCAGCAAGGAATGCAAATGCAGTATTGCTCTTCGTGGAAGGATCGGTAACTACACTCTCAAACTGAATGGCACATGATCAGAAGCAGTTTGTAGAATATCTTTACAATGCTCTGCACAGTAATCAAATGGAAATGCATTGCATTTCACTACGAGAGCAGATTTGTTCAAGCAAATTCGAAGGCAGGTTTGCAGATGGGAAAGCAAGCAGGAAAGCTCCGTTCTTGTCCATGTAAAAGGCTGCAGATGAAGAACAAAACAGTTTCGACCGCGGGAACCTATCTTGCGGAAGGTGAACGTGCTGATCACTATGCTACAGAAACAAGCCCACAGCCGCCCCTGCTGCAGCTCAGTGGTATCCGACACTGAAAGTTGAAGACGTTCTACCTTTCACCTTTCTGTTTCCAAATGCTCGTTGTTTCATGGGAGTTGTTTAATTTTGGCTGTGTGGTATGCATGGACGAGATACACCGAGGTATCTGTTTTCACGCGGTGTAGCCCAATAACGTTGTGTTGCTTACACCGGCTTTAAAAGGATAACTTTTTAGCCGAGCTGGCCGTCGCAGTCTGTGGCACAATCATTTAGTCTGTTCGACTGCTCACTGGATAGGTAGTATTGTGAAACACTGCAGAAACGAAGGACTTCCTTACTTTTGCTGCGACTGACCATACTCTGTGAAATTTTCCCAGATTCTCAGTTGAGGAGTTTTGGCAGCTGGAAATTACCTCAGAAAGCCTGTTAATTCGTAATGTATTGAACGAATCGCAAAACAGAAAACATTTGGCACGCAACACAAACAAAACTGGCAAACCAAATGCATTTTCAGATACAGTGAGCATGAATGCTAAATCTGAGACACTCCGAGGGAATGAGCCGTAAAGTAATCTCACAACTAACAACAGGGCAATTCCAAATTACTTTTCAATGATACTTGAGCCTCAGTGCACCACCATATCACAGACAATGCTGAAAAGAGAGAAAGAAAGAACATAATAAGAATGGGCCACAAAAAGTGAATTTCACCAATCACAGTCTCGATTAGATTACCTTTCCCTTCAGGGGTCTCCGGGACAGAAACGAAGGAAATTGGAGAAATTCAATAGCATATGACATCAAAATTCATCGGAACGATTTTCCCACTCGCCAGAAAGCCAAATAACGATGAATCGACTCACCGCAGGACTTTGTTTCACAACAGCGATGAAATAGCAGTCACCATTCGGTTCCAGTAAAATCTCAACATGCTTGGAACGTAAAGCAACAGTAGAGATGTTTGCAATTTTCCACGCGGGAGACGAACACGATCATGACAGCAGAGGAAATTTGGCACTTTCCCACTCGACAGTTAATTCCCAGGGAAACAAATCGAATTTTGTTCTGAACGAAACAACATCAGTGGTGGCAACAGCATTTCAACAAGCTGCACCGTTGCAGTCGATCAGCAGCAATAGCAGTGGTGGGATTCGAACCCACGCCCCTGTCGAGACTGAAACCTAAATCCAGCGCCTTAGACCGCTCGGCCACACTACCAACTGCGCCAGTTCCCCATTTTCTTTCACTTCCAATTGAGCTCCTGCATAACAACAGATGGAAAGTCAAGTGAAAAGGGTTCCATGATCCCTCTCGGACTCGCACGGCTGCGTGGATGTGCCCGGCTACAATATCAATTTCGCAGCAGATAATGATAGCCCATCAATCCGGATAAAAATCAATGGTAAGCTGAGGCTATCTTCTCAGACTCTTTTCAACTACAAATGTATCTGTGAGTGCGTGAGCATACATGTTCGCTTATGATTTGGTCAAATAACCATGAACTGCTTGACATTACTGCAATTTCGATTCTTACTTTGCTAAATGATTTCACCCATTGCTCGAAATAGGACAACTTTCACGTTTACACGGAACATGAAACACACCGGACTACAGGGAAAATAAACAAAGCTGAGCAGGCCGTGTTCCACATCATACCGTGCAGCATAGTTTCAGTCACTGTGTCTGTTTTGTAGAATAATAGTCCCAAAGAATGTTCTCCACACTAACACCGGAGGTAGCATTACAATCCGAGAACGACCGATCACATTGTGAGGATGCTCTGACCTCGGGGCCAGTTCGAGATGCCACTTTCCTTGCCTTTTATGCAATTGGCTGCAGGGATGTTCACACCTGGACATGAGCCACATCGACATCAACTGAGTTGGAAACCTGCGTGGGAATCGACGAGAAGCGACTCAAAAAATCTTGCTAAATTCCATGGTGCTTATTAGAAATGCAGTTTCTGTTCACCTCAATTTAAAAGGCAGTTTCTGAACAGAGGAACTGAAATCAAAAGCTAATTATCTCACCCCACCCCCACTCCGGGAGTGGTGCTAACTGCACTTGATTGCTTTTTGTTCTCGATGTGAAGAGCTCTCACGCCTGAGTCACCTTCACGCCTCTTGTTGCTGAGTGACTCAAAAAGAAGGAGTTTCAACAGAGCTGCAACTGCCTCACTTTCCCAGTCGCTCTCCCCGTTTACATTTTCCTGCTCATCAGTGATTTAATGAAAACCAAAAGGATGCGATCTTATTCTGCAGCCTCTTTGTCGATTCCTCCGTTTAAATTCCAACATGGCTTAGATCTCGGGGCGCACCTTAATGCTAGCTTTGAAAGCACAGGTCCAGAGCTTCCTCTGAGAGTGCAATTTCTTTCATTGCTGTTGCTGATTGAATGAGCCACTAACGTGCGAACTGCTCCAAAACATGATGCAGGACCTCTGGTGCCAATTCTCGCACTTTGAATAACGACAGACAGCTTCCAAATGAGGCCTTTCAGATACGACTTTGGGGTACATTTGGCAGACAGAATAGTTCAGGAATCCGTGGTGCACTGTGACACCAGCGCATCACCTTCTTCCCTGTCTTTGAACCGGGCCGCCTCAGCAAGGAATGCAAATGCAGTATTGCTCTTCGTGGAAGGATCGGTAACTACACTCTCAAACTGAATGGCACATGATCAGAAGCAGTTTGTAGAATATCTTTACAATGCTCTGCACAGTAATCAAATGGAAATGCATTGCATTTCACTACGAGAGCAGATTTGTTCAAGCAAATTCGAAGGCAGGTTTGCAGATGGGAAAGCAAGCAGGAAAGCTCCGTTCTTGTCCATGTAAAAGGCTGCAGATGAAGATCAAAACAGTTTCGACCGCGGGAACCTATCTTGCGAAAGGTGAACGTGCTGATCACTATGCTACAGAAACAAGCCCACAGCCGCCCCTGCTGCAGCTCAGTGGTATCCGACACTGAAAGTTGAAGACGTTCTACCTTTCACCTTTCTGTTTCCAAATGCTCGTTGTTTCATGGGAGTTGTTTAATTTTGGCTGTGTGGTATGCATGGACGAGATACACCGAGGTATCTGTTTTCACGCGGTGTAGCCCAATAACGTTGTGTTGCTTACACCGGCTTTAAAAGGATAACTTTTTAGCCGAGCTGGCCGTCGCAGTCTGTGGCACAATCATTTAGTCTGTTCGACTGCTCACTGGAAAGGTAGTATTGTGAAACACTGCAGAAACGAAGGACTTCCTTACTTTTGCTGCGACTGACCATACTCTGTGAAATTTTCCCAGATTCTCAGTTGAGGAGTTTTGGCAGCTGGAAATTACCTCAGAAAGCCTGTTAATTCGTAATGTATTGAACGAATCGCAAAACAGAAAACATTTGGCACGCAACACAAACAAAACTGGCAAACCAAATGCATTTTCAGATACAGTGAGCATGAATGCTAAATGTGAGACACTCCGAGGGCATGAGCCGTAAAGTAATCTCACAACTAACAACAGGGCAATTCCAAATTACTTTTCAATGATACTTGAGCCTCAGTGCACCACCATATCACAGACAATGCTGAAAAGAGAGAAAGAAAGAACATAATAAGAATGGGCCACAAAAAGTGAATTTCACCAATCACAGTCTCGATTAGATTACCTTTCCCTTCAGGGGTCTCCGGGACAGAAACGAAGGAAATTGGAGAAATTCAATAGCATATGACATCAAAATTCATCGGAACGATTTTCCCACTCGCCAGAAAGCCAAATAACGATGAATCGACTCACCGCAGGACTTTGTTTCACAACAGCGATGAAATAGCAGTCACCATTCGGTTCCAGTAAAATCTCAACATGCTTGGAACGTAAAGCAACAGTAGAGATGTTTGCAATTTTCCACGCGGGAGACGAACACGATCATGACAGCAGAGGAAATTTGTCACTTTCCCACTCGACAGTTAATTCCCAGGGAAACAAATCGAATTTTGTTCTGAACGAAACAACATCAGTGGTGGCAACAGCATTTCAACAAGCTGCACCGTTGCAGTCGATCAGCAGCAATGGCAGTGGTGGGATTCGAACCCACGCCCCTGTCGAGACTGGAACCTAAATCCAGCGCCTTAGACCGCTCGGCCACACTACCAACTGCGCCAGTTCCCCATTTTCTTTCACTTCCAATTGAGCTCCTGCATAACAACACTCTGGTGATATCACTCAGTATCTCTCCATGTGGTATCCCTCACTGTGTGGGTCTAATTGCTGCCTCTGTCAGCGAGTCTCGCTCTTGCAGCTACTCCAGATCCTGAGGCAACAAAATGGTTCACTCCACAGAGACGCAGCAGCACAGGCCAGGGATGGAGACTGGGACTTTCCATATATCTATGGGACTCTGTGCCATTCTCCATATGTAACCCTCATTGTATCAGCCTAATTTCCCATTCTCTCTCTCTCTCTGTCTCCTGTAGGTTCCCAGAAAGTTCCTGACTCAATTGACTTCCCAAATGCTGGGTGTCTCGTACATTACCACATTGAAGATGGTTAGTCAGCCAGAGAGACAAAGGGCAGGGAGATCTGGAGTCTTCAATAAATCCTGCAGAGAGGTAAGATCACTCACAGTGCACAGAGCAGGGAGCAATGAGAGGGCTCCTAACATCGCTAACAAGACATGACACAGATACAGTGCTGGAGGGGGAGCACAGTACAGAGACACACCTGAGGCTCAATCACTGCCCCCACTGTTAGTTTTGTTGTTTTGAGAAAGCATATAGAGTTCACAATTATCCATCCAGGTCTGTGCTGTCTTCGTGAGCATCAGTACAACAGAGGGAAAAGCAGGCCTCCCACAAGAGGGAGGGAATGCTGCATGGGATCTTTCTGTTCTGTATTCCCTCTCCAACACTGTATCTACAGCATGTCAGTGTCTTCAATAATTTTTAACTCCTATAACAGCTCCTGTCCCTGTAACCTCCTCCCTTCCCCTACATTCCCTCCACATATTTGAAATATGCTGCATTCCGGACTATCATCTCTATTGCTGCAACTTGGTTCAGTCTCTGCAACATGCCTTATCTCGATACTCTCCCCCTCCAATGATAAAGTCATACAGCATGAAAACAGAACCTTCAATGCAACTAGTCCATGTCCATGTTGACCATGGTTCCTGAACGAGTGACATTTCCCTGCATTTGATCCATATCCCTTCAAACCTTCTCCTCTCCATGTTCCTACCTAAATATATTTTCCATGGTGTACTTGCACTTTTCTCTCCCATTTCTCTGACAGCTCATTCAATACGTGCACCATCCTCTGTGTGGGAAATGTTCTCCTCCGGTCCATTTTAAGTATTTCCTCTCTCACCTCATATTTATGCCCTCTAGTATGGGATCCCCTACCCGGGGATAGAGACCTTCACTATTCACCCTACGTATACGCCCTGTGGTTTTATAATCCTTTATAATCCTTTATAAGCTCACCCCTCAGCCACCTACGCCCAAGGGAAATGTGAAGGACGACACAAATATCTCTGCCACTTTCTCTGCTGCAACTTTGCCACAATGTTCTGGGATACACTTGTTCAGGACCTGGGGCTTTCTCTACCTTTGTGTTCTAAGATCTCCAGCACCACCTCTTCTGTAATGGGGACTCTTTACAAGGCATCACTGATTATTTCCCTTTGTTTCCAAGTCTTTGTCCATAGTACGTTCTGACATGAAAAGTTCATTTAGGCTCTCCACCACCTCCTGTGGTTCCACGCATGGATGGCCTCGTTGATCTGTTGTCTCTCCAGTTGCTCTTTTGTTCGTGCATGCTGTAGGATCTCTTTGCATACTCTTAACCTTATCTGTCAAATATATCTCATCCCAACGTTTTGTTTTCCAACTTATCCATCCTCTCCTTTCAAGTCAAACCCTCCAGTATCAGTAACATCTTTGTCAATCTTTCCTCCATTTTCAGTTTGAGAATATGCTTCCCAAAGCAGGAGGATCAGAATTCTACACAGTCCTCCATCTGGAGACCCAGCAATGTCTGAAACTGCCATATCACGATGTATCAACTCATGTACTCAATGCTCTGTTCCATGAGGGGAAATGTGTCACATGCTGCTTTCCCTGGCCTGTCCACCTGCGATGCCACTTCCAAGGAACAATGTAACTGAAGCTCTTGGACTTTCTGCCTCTCTCTCTCTCTCTCTGTTTGACAACACGGCCCAGAGCTATTCCATTGATTGTTTTAGTTGTCTCTGGTTTGTTATAACAAAATCCAGCTCCTGAATTCAACTCCACCTTTCATTTCTTGAACAACTGGCTCAGTGGGTTAAGATCACCTTTGATAACTGTATTCACTGCCCACTATAACACTTATTTTACTATCCACAAACTTACTAAAATTAATTCCTATACTCTCGCTTATGTCAATAATGCACATGCGTGACCCCAGCACCAATCCTTATGGCACACCGCTGGTCAGAGGCACCCAGTCTGCACAACAACCCTCTGCCACCATCCTCTGTCTCCTACTATCAAGCCCATTTTGTGTCTGTTTGTCTCGGTCTCCCTGATCCCATGTGATCTAACCTTACTAACCAGTGCACCATGATAAACCCTGTCAAACGCCTTGCTGAAGTTAGGATAGACAACGTCTACTGCTCTGCCTTCATCCACCTCCTTGGTCACCTCTTAAACAACCTCTATCAGGTTTGAGAGACACTCCTTTATACGCACAAAGCTTTGCTGACTATCTCTAATCAATCATTGCCTTTCCAAATGCATGTTACGCCTGTCCCACAGAATCACTTCCAACATCACTCACACCACTGACATCAAGCTAATTTGTGTTTATGTCCCTGGCTTTGCCTCACAGCCTTTCCTAAATGCTGGCACAACATTAGCCATAATCCAGGCTCCCAACTCACTCCCCGTGGCTGTCAGTGATAGAAATGTCTTTGTAAGTTTGTTTCCTAATTTACCCCAATGTCCTGGGATGTACTTGACTAGTTCCCAAGGAGTTGTATAATTGCAATGCATTTTAACACCTTTAGCATCTCCTGTGTACATCACTGTTTATTTCCCGGCTTCTCCAGTGTTTTTTCCACAGTCAGTTCTGACATGAATTTTTTGTTTCTGATCTCGCCATTTTCTGTTCTTCCAGACATGGATGGCTTCACTGAACTTTAAGGAATCACATGATGTCTCGAGGTAATCTTCTGTTGTTATTATACTTGTACAATCTCTCTGGATTTTTCTGAACCTTCTCTGCCAAAGCTCTGTCAGGTCCCCTTTGGGCCCTCATGGTTTCCCCCTTAAGAGTATTACTACACCCACAATGTTCTTCAAGGGATTGAGTTAATCCAGCTGGCTGTATATGACATGTATCCCCTTTTGTCTTGACCAGAGCCTCAATATCCCCAGTCATCCAGTATTTCCCACTTATGTCTGCATTGTCCTTCACACTAAAAGGAATATGCTGGCCCTGAAATCTTAATTTATCTCTCTTTTGAAAGAATCCCACTTTACTTGCAAATAGCCTCCACGAATCAACTTTTGGATGGTCTTGTCTAATACCTTCTGGATTGGGGCAAGGTTAGTTTTGACCTTCGACTTGTGGACCAGGCTGTTCTTTTCCATCTCTATTTTCAAACTAATGAAATTATGGTGACTTTGCAAATGTGCTCCCCCACAAACACTTCAGCCCCTTTCACTACCTTGTCTCCCAAAGGGAGGTCAGATTTTATCCCTATCTCCAGTCGGACCAGTTCCATGGATAGAGACAGTTTTCTTGAACACACCGAACAAATTCCTTCAATCCAAGCTCTGAACACTCTTGCAGTCCGAGTCTAGCTTTGGAAAGTTAAAATCCCCGACCATTACAACCCTACCACTCTTACAGATATCTGAGATCTCCGACATATTTGCTGCTCAATTTCCCACTGACTACTGCGGGCCTGTCGTACAGTCATATCAAACTGATTATTCATTCTTATTTCTCAGTTCCACTAACATAGCTTCACTGGGAGATCCCCAGGAATATCCTCTCTCAGTGCTGCAGTGATGTTTTCACTGATCAAAAACTCCATTCCCCCATTCTCTTGCCTCTCCTTCTATCCCTCCTGCTGAAACTGTCCCCTGGAACAGTGATCTGCGAGTCCTGTCCCTCCCTCAGCTGTGTTTCTGGAACTCCTGTAACTTCCCAGTCCCAGGTTCCCATCCATGTCTTGCTTTAATCAGCCTTACCTGTCAGGCATTTTACATCAAAGTAAAAGCAGTTTTCCCTCATTGCCTGCTGTGCTCTTGCCTGGTTATCAATTGAAATTACTCTGTTGAAATCCCGTCCCAGCCTCAACCTTCAGACTGTAGCCTGAGACCATCCTCCTCACTGTGTAGAACACTCTCACCTTTCAAGTCTTTGCAAACCTACTAATGATTCCTTCTGCTTTCATATCCAAGTGATTAATGCCCATAAGTAGCAGCAATGACTCCTGCACAGGCCCCTGTGGTACACCCGCCGGGCAAAGGCTTTCAAACAAAAAGATAACCCTCCACCAATTGTGGATTCAATTTGCCAACTTGCTTTGGATCCCATGGGCTCTTCCCTTTTGGACCAGCCTCCCATGTGGGCCCTTGTCAAAGACCTTAATGAACTCCATGGAACTCACATCATTTGCACTGCACTCATCAATATTTTCAGACACCAATTTAAAAAAAAAACTGAACTGATTTATTCAGACAAGATTTTTCAGTTCTTAGGTCAATGGGATCTCTTCTGGGGTAGAGGTGACCTGTACCAGGGGGATGGTTTGCACTCGAAGCAGGGGTACCAGTATCCCAGAGTGGAGATTTGCTCGTGTTACCGGGCAGGAATTAAACGAGTCTGGCAGGGAGTTGAGACTCTGAATAAGAGAGGGGCCATCAACTCGTCAGGAGAAAATACATCAGCCATCGAGAGCTAGTTTCCTATTCAGGATATCCAGGACACAGTAAAGGGAGGGAAGAGACTTCTGGTTTAAAGGGTATTTATTACAACGCACGAGGCCTGACTGGTAAGGCAGACGAGCTCAGAGCATGGATTGACTCTGGGAACTGGGATATTATAGCCATAACAGAAACATGGCTGAGAGAAGGGCAGGACTGGCAGACCAGTGTTCCAGGATGCAGAAGCTACAGGCTGGACAGAAGGACAAGTAAGTGAGTAGGGGAAGTTGTCCCTTTCATTAGGGAGGACATAGCAACAGTGCTTAGGGACAATATTGTTAAGTGGTATTTGAATGAGGCCATATTTTTACAAGTTAGAAACAAAAAGGGGATGGTCAGTCTGCTGGGATGGTGTTCTAGATCCCCACATAGCCAAAGGATACGAGTGGAGCAATTGCATTGTGAGATTGCAGGTACCTATAAAAATAATAGAGTAGTATTGGATGGAGATTTTAACTTCCCCTGGATTGACTGGGTCACCCAGAGTGTAAAAGGTCCATACGGGGTGGAATTTGTCAAATATGTCTAAGAACGTTTCCTAAACCAAGATGTAGAGTGCTCTACGCTACACAGGCGGATGCAACACGAGACCTCCCCTCAGAAACCGAGGTCGGCCAAGTGACTGAAATTTCATTCGGAGAGCACATTGCATCCAGTGACCACAACTGTCTTCGTTTTAACATCGCCAGGGGAAAATGATCAGTCAGGTCCACAAATTAAGGTCTTAAACTGGAAGAGGGCCAATGTTGGGGCCATTCAGAAGGATCAAGCAGGGGTTGATTGGGTGCAGGTAAAAATCACACAACACCAGGTTATCATCCAGCTGGTTTACACAGGAACCTCGATTATCTGAATGAAATGGGCGGGCAAAAGTTCATTCAGATAATTGATTATTCAATTAATCAATTCAATGCCTTTCCTCTGGAGATCGGAATTTTTGGTAATGGCAAGACTCCGTTGAGGTGACTCGGCAGCAGCAAACCATGTGTGAGCCCTCACACCCCGCCAGCCACCAAAAACCCATCCAACACCGACCCACACCCGCCCCGCCAACAAAACCGTCCAACACCACCCTCCACTGACCACCTGCCACTGCCGCCAAACCCATCCAACACCACCCTCCACCCGCCTCCAAACCCGTCAAACACTGCACCCACCCGGTCCCAAACCCATCCAACACTGCCCCCCACCATTCGCGCCCATACTCCCAGCTGCCCTGCCATCTGTGCGCCCCTGCCCCCATCATCTCCTCCCCCTCCTGGGCAGCCGGAGTGGACACCAACAGTAAGAGAGCTGCTGCCTTTGGTGGTTAAGTCTCCAAATAGCGCACACGCACATGTACACATACATGAGCACACAGCCACATGTACACACGTACACACTTTATACTGCAACATTTCGAAAAGTTCCATCTGTGCACTGTACAGGAAAATGTTCGAGAGAATATCTGGGGAAGGGTTCTTTAGGATTTACCCCTGTGTAGAACTTCAGGCTAAGTGTGGGGAGAGGGTGGGAGGTCAGTCAATTGGAGATGGTATCTGGGCTCGATGTCCAGGACTATTCATGGCAACGGTTCAGTCAGCTGAGATCGGTTTTAATCAGTGTGAACAAAAAAAAACGCAATCAGGGTTGAAACATCTTGTTGATATAATGTTTCTCTCAGGACCTCGAGATCTCCTTTGGATAATCAGATATTTGGATAATTGGTATTTGGATAATCGAGGACCCTCTGTGTTTAGAAGTGCTAGACTTAGAAGCGTTGGGGATCATTCTAAAAGATGAAAGACTTAATCAAAACTTGTTTAATATTTCATTCCATGACACTGCCATCCTGTTGCTATAAATTCTGTGACTGTGCTCCACAACTACCTGATGAAGATGCAGCACTTGGAAAGCTAGTGCGTCCAAATGAACCTAGTGCACCTATAAGCTGGTGTTGTCATTTTTAACTTTGCCCATCCCAGTCCAACAATGGCACGTCCAAATCATGGGTCAGTCTGTTTGAAGGAAAAGGAATAACTAGCAAATGGGAGACTTTTAAAAGTGTGACCTCAAGAATCCAGTATGTCCCTGTTAGTGTGAAGGGAAAATCCCATACAACCCTTCCCACTTTGACCATTCTGGAGGAGGTTACTAATGCTCCCTTATCTGAAAAACTGTCTCCAACCAAAATTACTGCCGTTCTGGAAAATCTGTCAGACTCCACCCTCCATATCTAAATAATCTGCAGAGTCTAAACCTTCCTGTATCTATAAACATCTTCAGCCATGACTACCCTCCATATCTCTGTTTCTTCCTCCAGTCAATACAACCCACTTTATTGCTGTAATCTGCTCGATTTGCCTAAAACATTCCTGCCTGTGTACACCGCTCCATCCAACCAATATCCTTATCCCTGTCAACTGGCCCATCCCTCCTAAACTCCCCAACTCCATGAACTCCTGCAGGCCATACAGCTCTCCGCATCTCTGTTCCCTCCTGTGACTGTTTGGTCCTCCCTCCCTGTTAAAACACCTCCAATCCCCACACCCATCCCAGGCTGGGTCATCTGCTTCAGATCAGGTGTTTCTGTTATCTCTGGCACTCCGAGCAAACCTTCCTAATTATGTCTATTCATTCAGATCCCATCCTCTCCAGCCTCCTGAAACCTCTTCCTGCCATTGTAATCCTCCTTGTTTGGAACACAGAACAGTACAGCACAGTTTCTCCTGTAACCACATCTTACTAGTGACCAAATCTTTTCGATACTTTGACAATTCCAAAAAAACCTGTAATTGACGTTTTCCCAGAATTTCCTGTCAGAGCCTAATTCACTGTCCATTCCTGTTCCTTTCTGCTTGTCTTCAGTCACATTCCCATGCTGTTCTGATGTGACACCTTTTCTCTTTGGATTTGGAAAGCTCCTTTCACCTGAACTCTGTCCCTGCATCCACTCTGTCAGTTTAAAGCCCTGTCCATAAACCTAACGACATGATTGGCCAGGACACTGCTCCCAGCAGTGTTGTTTTTAATTCACTCGCTGCATATTGGTGTCTCTAGCTGGCCAGCATTTCATTCCCACCCCCGAGCTGCCCATGAGCTGAGTGGCTTGCCAGATCATTTCAGGGGACAGTTGAGAGTCAGCCTCCCTGTTCTGGGTCTGGATTCATATGTACGCCAGACCGGCAGCCTATAAAAGATTTCCTTACTTAAAGGGTATTAAGCAGTCAGATGGGTATCCCTGCTACCGGCATTAAATTCTGGATGAACAGTCGAGTGAGAGTAACATGAGATCATTGCCTGGCCCACTGATTGCTCCCTCATCTCTGAGTACTGCTCCCAGTGCACCTTCTTCCTGACCGTGATTTGATTGTGATACCTTCCTGCACTCTGGTGATATCACGCGGTATCTCTCCATGTGGTATCCCTCACTGTGAGGGTCTAATTGCTGCCGGTGACTGCACCTTTTGCAGCTACTCCAGATCCTGAGCCAACAGAGTTCTCCATTCCTGGGAGATGGGCAGCACAGACCAGGGATGGAGACTGGGATTTTCCAGATCTCTGTGGGACTCATTGCCATTCTCCATGTGTAAACCTAACTGCATCAGTCTAGTTTCCCATTCTGTCTGTTTCTCTGTCTCCTGTAGGTACTCGGGATGCTCCTGACTCAGCAGAATTCCCAACTCCTGTTTTGTTCATCACCACATTGAAGACAGTTGGTCAGCCAGAAAGATGGTGAGTGAGATCTGGAGCCTTCAGTAAATCCTGCAGTGATCACTCACAGTGCACAGAACAGAGTGTATTTAATACGTCGAACTTTGGTCCAGAAGACATGACATAGATACAGTGTTGGAGAACGAACACAGAGCATGGTGGTCCCAGGCTCAAACCCCACCCTCTTGTTAATTTTCATCTCTGCTGTACTGAACTGTGTCAATATAGGAAGTTCTGTACTGTGTCAATATAGGAAGTTCACAGTTATCAATCCAAGCCTGTGCAGTCTCAGTGAGGATCAGTACAACAGGGGGGAAAGCAGGTCTCCACCAAGGAGATGGCAATGAAACCTGGAATCTTTCTGTTCTATATTCCCCCCTCACTCTGTCTCTTGTCATGGGATAGAGTCATTCAGCAAGGAAACATTCCATTCGATCCAACTTGTTTGTGCCAGTGTCTTGAATGCTGGTAATTCCCAGAATATTTCCTGTTACTATAATCTCCACCCTTCTCATATTCCGTCTGTGTATTTGAAACCTACTCCAATGCTGATGACTCTCCCTGTGTGTAAATTGCTCCAGTGTCGATAACATGCCCAATCTCAATAATCCCATCCTGCACTCAGTCCAATACTCCCTACTTCGGTAGGCTTGCACAATACTTACAGTGCCCCCGTCTCTGTAAAATCCTCCAGCCCGGACCAAAACACCCACCTGTGTACCTTCCTCAAGCCCCAGGAGAACATGATATCACTGAAACCTTCTGCAGGCCCTATAACACTCTGCCTCCTGGCCTATAGCACCACACGACCACAGTAACCTTCTCCAATCCCTACCGAGCTCCTTATCTGTTTTCAAGCCACAACAGCACTCCACATCTCTGTTTGTTCCTCCACTCCCTACATCCCTCCCAGCACCTCAAACATTCTCTCTTTGTATAAGTCTGCAATTTGGGGCAGCACGGTGGCTCAGTGGTGAGCAATGGTGCCTCACAGCGCCAGTTACCCAGATTCGATTCCAGCGTTTGGTGACTGGCTCTGTCGAGTTTGCACATTCTCCCTGTGTCTGCGTGGGTTTCCTTCGGGTGTTCCGGTTTCTTCCCACAGTCCAAAGATGTACAGGTCAGGTGAATTGGCCATGCTAAATTGCTCAAAGTGTTAGTTGCATTGTCGGAGAGAAGTGGGTCTGGGTGGGTTACTCTTTGGAGAGTTGGTGTGGACTTGTTGGGCCGAAGTACTTGTTCCCGTGCCGTAGGGAATCTAATCTAAACTCTCCCTCTGCGTTCCATATTACTGTCCCTAAATATATCCCTTTATCCATAAACAGCCCCAAACTCTTCAAACCTCCGAGTCTCTGTGAACTCCCACAGCTCCAACATCCCTCCTTAACTGTGTAACCTTTCCTAATCCTGGAACACTCTGAAAATGTGGGCATCCTACAATCTTCCCTATCTGCATAATCCTCTCAGGTCCTTGCAACACCCCCGATCTGTGGAACCAACTCTAATGCTTGTGACTCTCCCGATCAGTTTCTACAAGACTTACTCTCTACGTAACATCCTCCCGTCGCTAACACCAGCCCTGTCAATGTAAGCTCCTCCAGTCTCCCCACCAATCTAATCATCTCTATAACCTTCTCCAGCTCTTACACCCCTATCTGTGTAAACGTTACACTCCCCTACAACCATCCCTAACACAGAAACCTCCTCCAGTGTCTGCAATGCTCCCTCTCTGTGTTAGTGTTTTCAGGCTCTATTGCTGTTCCTGTCTCTGTAAGCTCTGACAGATTGCCCAGCTTTCCTGTCCATATAATTTCCAGAACCTCAGCATCCGACATCAACAAATGTCTTCATTAACTACAGCCACCCATATCTGTTTTCGTCCTCAATTCTATACAACTTCATAATCTCCGTAAATAACGCCATTCCATAAAATGCTCCCTGTCTGCGTAAACTGCCCCAATCCTACAATGAGAAGCCTCACTCTCCTTTGATCATCTCTGGTCCCTTCAGATCTCCCTGTATCTTTCCATTGAACACAACTCATCTCATTTCATAACTTTTCTAAATCATATGTTACTCCCCATTTCTGTATTATTCTTCAGTTCCTGCAATTCTCATTTTTTTTATCTCCAGAACTTCCAATCCCCCTGATCGATGTAAGGTTATTGATCCCTTGCAGCATGTTTAACACCTGTAGCAGTCTCCAACTCCTCAATGCATCCTGTCTCTGTAACCTCCTCAAATACTACAGCTCACTATCTTTGTAATATCTTCCAGTAACTGCAACCCTGTTGATATCTGTAACCTCCACCAGAACAATACTCCACATCTCTGTGTAACTGATGGGAATGCTGCAAACCTACATTCACAGTCCTCACTAACTCTCTGAACTCCTGCAGCTCTCCAACCCTCAGTATCTCTGGCTGGTCCAATCCCTACACTTCTCCCTGGCTGTGTGAACTGATCTAGCCCCTTCAACCCTCCCTATCTCACTCACTCATGCAGCTCCATTATTGTCTGTGTTCATGTAATTTCCAGCACCAACAATCCTCCATAAACTCCTGCAGCTCCAACTACCACCCCAATCCGTGTAATCCCCAATCCCTCCAATCCTCCATTTCTCCATAAACTCCTGCAGCTCCAATTTCGCCTCTATCTGTGTAATCGCCAGTCCGAACAACCTTCCCTTCCTGAGCCCCTGCACCAGCGTTGGAACTGTTGTTATCTGTGTCCCCTCCAGCAGGCACTACAACACTCCTCATGTCTGTAACTGCACACAGACAATGCAGCTCTCCCTTTTATATCGGACATCCTCCCCGACGTATAACTCTTAGAGTTCCTCACAATATCTCACCTCCTCCATTCCCATCTGTGTTAGAGATCTCTAAAATTTATTTATTCTTGTTTAAACTTCTGGTCACCTAAAATCTCTCCCCTTTTAAATGTGTGCCCCCTTCAGCTTCAGTAACTCTCCATATAACTGTAATCAATGACAGCACAGGTTCCCTTCCTTAATCTCTATAATTACAATGGTTGCATGTGTTAAATTGGCAATTTTCATCCTCTTTATCCATCTCAGGACTTCCAGCCCCTACAATCCCACTATTTGGAATGCTCCCATTCTCTGCACCTCCTCATGTCCTGGGGGTCCTTGAACACCACCAGTGCTCCAAAAGTTTATAGTCCCCCAGATACTGCAAGTCTTCTCACTCTATAACATCCAGCAGTCTCCAGTACCAGACAACACTTGCTGGCTGTCAATTTGCACTTGTTGAAGTCTACACGTCTCTTTAAGCAGCTCAGAAACAGCCCTTTAGACTCTACAAAGCTCCATCGTGAACAAGCCACCATCTCTCTATTTTCTTTGTTTTTTTTCAGAGTCTGCAACTCTCACTGTATCTTCCAGTAATGTTCTTGAGTTGATGCAGGTCTGCCTAGCTCCCCAGATAACCTGTTCCATCCCATATAGCTCACCTCAATCACTATAACTCACTCTGTTCTGTCTAATCCTCCTCTTTTCCACTGTCTTCCGGCTACAACAGCAATTCTGTAAGAGGGCAGTGTGGAATGGGATGACATAAATCTCAGCTGAGGCTTGAGGCCTACCATTACCTGGGAGTCACAAAGGGAGAGAACCTGAGAGACAGCAGCACAGATCGGGAGAATATAAATCACCGCGGATCGAGGCCGACTGAAACTTGGACTTGGAGAAACAGCAGAGCAGGAGGCTGGATATCAGCACCAAGTCACAGAGGGAGTGACCATGTGAGGAAGCAACTTGGAGCAGGAGCTTGAGGCTAACTCACACCTAGGAGGTGGAAGCACCAAAATGAGAGGATATAAATCAGCACTGAGGATCGAGGCCTAGTTGTGCCTGCGAGTCACAGAGACAGTGACCCTGTGCGGGAGCAGAGTGGAGTGGGAGCTGGAGGATTACACATACCTGGGAGTCACAGATACGGTGACCCTGTGAGGGAGCAGATTGGAGTGGGAGATGGAGGATTACATGTCCCTGGGAGTAACAGTGACGGTGACGCTGTGAGGGAGCAGAGTGGAGTGGGGGCTGGAGGATTACGTGTACCTGGGTGTCACAGAGTCGGTGACCCTTTGATGGAGCTGAGTGGAGTGAGAGCTGGAGGATTACACGTCCCTGGGTGTCACAGAGACGGTGACCCTGTGAGGGAGCAGAGTGGGGTGGAAGCTGGAGGATTACATGTACCTGGGAGTCACAGAGATAACTTTCTGTTGCTGCCACTTGCTGCACTGAGGTTGAAAGAAGTGCAAGAGCCTTCACAGAAAAAGCTGTAAGTTCATTGGCTGATAAATGCACCGTTATTGGCGACTGTCAGTTAATTATTATAAGTTAGCATTTTTTTCTACTTCTAAAATAAGGGTTGAACAGAGAATTAAGCGGGAGAAGTGAAATTGTGATCCAATATAATAAATTACCCTCAGTAAGCCACAGTTGAATAAGGGACTTAACCATATTGTTATTTCCTGGAAGTTAACTTCATTCTAAGCAATTAATTAAGTTACTCCAGACATGTTGCATCTTAAGACATGGCAGCACATATCTGTCAGATGGAAAATGTGTTCAGTTACATTGGGAAGCCATAGCCCCTGCTCGTGTCCTAGATGAACACGGGGTCATGGAGCTCAGACAGGGACTAGAGACTCCATGGGACATCTGCGATGCTGACAGGTGGATAGCACACACACACACACACACAGCAGATCACCCTGCAGACATGACGGCCTGGAACAAGGAAGGGTGTGGGGGATGAAGCAATTGGAGTGAAACAGTCAGGGAATACAAGAATGTCCTGGTGTCTCCCTCCCAAATCAATTTGGAAGCTGATGAAGGTGTGGGCTGCTCAAGGGAGGGCAGTCAGACCCATGCCTGTGGCACCACAAGCAGCCTGACTATACAGGAGGGGAGGGAGAAGGAAAGAGGGGCAATAGTCACAGGGGAGTCAGGAAAGTGAAAAAGGTGTCAGCGTGTCTGTAATTCCAGATTTAGTGGGGTTAAGAATGTTACTGTGACTGTAGGACATTTGTCTGGGGGACAGTGAGCTGTTAAATGTCATGTCCATGTTGGTAGGAATGACCTGGGTAGGAAGTGTGAAATGGTCTGGAAATCAGAATTTAGGGAGCTTGGTGGATGGTTAGCAAGCAGGACCTCAAATGTAGCAATCCCTGGAATAATCCCAGTGCCGTGTCCAGTGAAAACAGGACTCTGAGTTTTAGGTAGATGGGAGTGTGACTGGAACGATGGTGCAGCAGGAAGTGCTTCAGATTCCTTGGACACTGGGACTGGTTCTGGAGAAGGCACCAACTGTACAAGCTGGATGGGCTGACGTGACAGAGCTGGGACTGAATTCCTTGTGGGGGTTTGAGAGGGGTTGAAAATAATTTGGTGTGTGCTTAGGATACAACAAATAATAGTAGAGGAGACTACCAGGATTCGCAAAATAAGGGGAGATGCAGTTACAATTAATATACAACAGCAAGTTTATCAGTGGAAGATGGAGTGAGAAAGAAAGCCTTAATCTGAAGTACTCTGCATGGACATGAATACTCGGAGTGTGGGGAGTTCCTGATGCAGATTGGTGTTTGGAAATCTGATGAACTGATCACCGAGAGCTGGCTCAAGGATGTCAGGACTGGGTGTTTAATATTGTTGGGTAGAAAGGATTCCGAAATGATAGAAGGGAAAGGATGAAAGTAGAAGTATTGGTTTAGATAGCATTCGTTAAGGAGTCCAAAAGAAAGAGGATCGGTCCAAGGACAGAATGAATTTGGCTGGAGCTACAGAACGAAACGTATACAAGTAAACTGTGAGGTCCAGTCTGTCTGCCAGCAACCAAAGAAATGATGGAGAGAATAAACATGCAGGGTCATTTGAGATGAATGACAATACTACAGATTAGTTATACTGAGAAACTTAATGTTTCCAGATATAGACAGGGATACTGGCGATGAAGGGTCATGAGGGCCAAGTATTCCTGGATTGCATGGAGGAGAGCTGACTGCAGGAGTATGTATCCAGCCGAAGAGAGCATGTGCTGTTGGACCTGGTCTTTGGGAAAGAGATGGGGCAAGTGGATCAATTGTCAGTAAGGGATGATTTTGCAGTGCAGCGATCATTTTATTGTAAAGATCAGGATGATTTTAGAGAAAGATATGCAATAATTGAGAGTGAGAAACATTAGTTGACTGCCATCAGCCTTCAATAGGGCAAAGATAAAGCTGAGAAATTTTCAACCAGGCCAATGAAATGGTAGCTTTAAATAGCGTGAACCAGGTCAGATTGAGCTGTCATTATGGAGATGGGGCTGCAGTGTGCCCACGACAGACCGGGATAATCACAGGTTTTCCCCATTTCTAAAGGAAGGATAAACAGGCCAACACAGTGAAGTAGCGTTGTGTATATAGGATGGGATCAGTATTATTGTGATGCCAATCAATTCACACACTGCTCGTCCCTGCCCTCACTCCTCATCCCTGCGTATTGATCCTATCAGATGTTGCTAACCTTTGAAACCTTCAAAAATAGCACAGGATAGAGGAGATGACTCTGGCCACTGCCTGCATTGGTCAAGATGTAACGTTGTTGTTTAAAGCCTTAGTTCTGTCCCCCAGACAGTGAAGGACTTCAGGTGCGGTTCCCGGCACGTTTGTAAAATGGTTTGAGAGTTTCTGCCTATACTCCACTTCCATGTGTGACTCCCAGATCCCGACCATAAACTGCGTGAAATAACAACTTTCCCCATCACTTCTCCAATATTTCAATTTATTACATGAAATATTCGCCACTGGTACCTGAGCTCTCCAACAGGAACAAAGGGTTCTCTCCCTTTCTACACAGCCCCTTGACAATACGTGCACCTCAATCAAATCTCCTCTCAGCATCCTCAATTCCAATCTTTCTTCACAACTGCACTTTCACTGTCACAGGGTGAAGAATCTCCTCTGTACCCTCTCCAGTCCAATTCCATCCTTCCATGTGATGGGGTGACCAGACTGCACACAGCCCCCAACCTGTAACTGAACTCATTATTTATACATGATGAAGGGCTTATGCTCGAAACGTCGAATTCTCTATTCCTGAGATGCTGCCTGGCCTGCTGTGCTTTGACCAGCAACACATTTGCAGTCATTATTTATACAGTTCCTGCATGAGCTTCCTGCTCTGAAATTCTGCACTTTGGCTGAAAGTGGAAATGATGCCATTTGCTCCATTAACGAGACTATTGGTGATTCCAGCTACCTTCATTTATCTGCCCACACTGACCATATTCTCATTTATTGTATGTTCATCTCTATTGTTGATGTCCCCAAATGCCTTGCCTTGCACTTCTCCGGGTTGTTTGCTCCATTCACTTGGACCCTATAGTTTCTGTTTTTTAAGCAGCCTGCCATGGGATCTCTCGTCAAATCCAAGCAAGTCCTATGCAATTACAAGTTACTGCCTCAAACCGACGCAGTCAGATTAATTACACACGATCTTCCTTGACCAAATCCAGACCGACTGTCCTGGAGTCCCTGGGACTTCCTCAGTGACCGTTTATCAACTGTCTCCGAATTCCAGCCACGACCTATTCAGTCAGTCCCTTGGTCCACATTAAACAAAGTTGCAGTATTAGCCATTCTCCTGTCCTCCGGCATCATCCCTGCATCCAGTGAGAATTGTATAATGTAGGGGATTTTCCCCGGCTGCTTTTAACATTCTGGAACATTGTGTTACTTTTTTTTGAGGATTTAAATCTCCTGTATAATTCTCCACTCCAAGTCTGTTGCTTCCAATATTTCATCCCTATTTTGACAGAGGCCGAAATCATCTTATGATTTGGTCAAGTCCCATTTTAGTCCAGTTTCATGGAGGGTTTCTCTCCACAAGGTGAATTGCATTTTCTCATGATACCATCCCCAATCTTCTTCATTAACTACCCACCCTGCCCACATGGTCTTCCTCTCATCTGACACTAACATTGTCATAACAACTGCCCTCTGCCTGGATATCCCAGAATGCACCAGCCTCCCTGTTTCCAGGAGCCATCTTTAAAATGTCATTTTACACTTGGATTGTGAATCCGAAACTGGCCTGGACATGGCAGAGGGGATAAAAGTGGCACCCCACTTTGTGGCCAAGCCCCTGGTCCTGGTGTATGACATGGTGCATGGTGCATCTTCCTCCAGGGCTGGCAGACACCAGACCCTTCCAGCTTAGTCCGAGGCTGACCCCTGGGTCAGTGAGGTGCCAGCCATCTGGGTGAACACCCAGCAGTGTAGGAAGGAGGTCAGTGACCTTCTCCCCTCTACCTGGGTAAGGGCCACCATCTGCAATTCGTGACTTCACCCTCATTCTCTCTGTTACTGCACCCCCCCCCCCCCGCCAAGGCTCATGTTCTCCCACCTTCAGTGAATGCAGCTCTTTCTCTCAGTCTCTCTGTAATCTCTTCTCTGCCCAACTCTGCCTGGTGTCTGTGCTGCCCACTCATTCACTCAGAACACCTCGACACCTTTCCCCAAACTGTCCCAGCAGGAACAGCTGTACCAACTACTTCCAAATCCCTAATCCTTCTTGGTAATTCTCACATTCTGGAAGGAACCATCCCATCCTAGGGCACAAAGAACAAAGAGGGAAATGGGGCAGCCTAACATTCAACTCCTCACCCCCTCACAGGGGAAGGATCCTGACCCTAACAACCACGAGAAGCTGACTGACCGTGTCCAATCTCCCGGACTGGGATCTGAGACTCCCCTTGTCTCACTGTGCTGAGCACTCTGACTGACGGTGGACAATGATATCAAGCTTCCGTGATTTGTGTCTGTGCTAAACACCAAGACAACACAGCAGACGGGTGAGCCTGGTAGCTCTAGCTGAGGGGTAACTCTGATAAAGGCAGGGTAAGGCAAGGCAATAATTCTGTGATCATTCAACTCAGTTCAAAGTGAGTGTGCACAAACGAGTGGCCCAGAGAGACAGCCCATGAGCTGCGTGGTTGTCCCTGAGCACAGTGTCCTTGCGGCAGCATTGAATGTGTACAAACACGGAGTGAGCAGCCCAGACGGTAATCATTCAGTGAGCATCTCGCCACTCTCGTGCTCAATTCTTGTCTTAAAGAACAGTCCAGTACTGGAACCGGCCCTTCAGCCCAGCAATCCCGCACTGACACTTCTAAGATAAAACAAAAGTTTTTGTTCCGACACCCTCAATGTCATTCTATTCCCTACTTACTCATACTTGTGCCAAGATACCTCTTAAACCTTGCTATATTGGCTTCTTCCCCTCTATCAGTGCATTCCAGGCACTTTCACATTCCGTCTGGAACAGCAAGAAAAAAAATGGACCTATCACATCTCCTGAACTTACTCCCTTTACCTTAAAACCTACGGTCCTGAGTAATTGATATTTACACTCTGGGGAAAAAAGCCTCTAACTGTCCTTCTATCCATGCCTCTGATAATTTTGTAAATATCTGTCAGGTAGCCCCATTGCCAATGATGCCCATGTGCAAACAATTCATGTGTGTTCAATTTCTCCTTCTGGGTAATACCCTCCAAACCAGGCAACATGCTGGTAAACCTTTTCCATACCCTCTCCAACACTTCAACATCGTGTGGCAACCAGTACTGCACACAATATTCTAAATGTAACTCGGACTAACTTTATCTAAAGCTGCAATATGACCTGATAATTTTCATACTGCATGCTCTGATACATGTCTGTAAGTTTGCCATCAGTCTTCTTGATCACCCTATCCACCCATGTTACCACTTTCAGGGAACTGTGGAGCTGTACACCAAGGTCCCTTCGGATGTTGATGCAGATACACCTCTCTATTTCATATATCAGGAAGAATGGTCACTGCACAATGGGGAGCAAGGGCTACCTTCATATATTGCAGACCCTCCTCGCAATGATATGTACTTTATACTCCTCTCCTGCATTAGACCTTCCAAAATGCATCTCGTCAAAATTGTCCAAATAAAGTTACATCTGTGTTTTCTCTGTCCAAGTCTGCAGCTGACCTGTATCCTGCTGTATTACTTGGCAATCATCCTCACAATCTGCAACTCCGCCTATCTATGTACAGATTTCCAGTCACAAAAACACTGTTCCACCACTACTCTGTCTTCCATGGCCAAGCAGTTCTCTATCCATCTTACTAACTGACCGCTGATCCCATTTCACTTCACCTTCTATATGAGCCAGCCATAAGGAACCACATCAAAGCCCTTGCTAAGCTCCAAACGGCCAACATCCAGCCCCATGCCCTCCACAATCAATTTTGTCACTTCTTCAAAACACTCAATCAAGTTTGTGAACTTGATCTTCCCCACACAAGTGTGTTGCCTGTTGCTAGTAAGTCCATACTAGAGTACTGTTGGAGCTGCACTCACTCAGACAATTGATTATTCCATCATATTCCTGACATGAACCTTGCAGAGTAGATTAGATTCCTTACAGTGTGGAAACAGGCCCTTTGGCCTAACCAGTCCACATCAACCCTGCGAAGAGTAACCCACCCGCACCCAATTCCCTCTGACTAAAACACTTAAAAATCCAGTATGGCCAATTCACCTGGCCGGTGAGAGGAAATCCATGCAGACACGGGGTGAATGTGCAAACTCTACACAGACAGTTGCCCAAGGATGGAACCGACCCCAGGACCGTGGCGTGGGGAGGTAGCAGTGGTAAACACTGAGCCACCATGCCGCTCTTGGTGGCTCCTCTAGAGTGGGACATATGATGGGCCGTGATAGTTACTGTACAGTGGGAGGTATGTTAGGCCGTGATGGTTACTGTACAGTGGGAGATATGTCGGGCCATGATGGTTACTGTACAGTGGGAGGTATGTTAGACCGTGATGGTTACTGTACAGTGGGAGCTATGTTAATCTGATGGTTACTGTACAGTGGGAGGTATGTCTGGCTGTGAGTTTGCAGACTGTATGAGCAGAGTATGATTCTGCTGCGGCCCTTCTTCACCTCATGGCTGGATCACTATTAATTATTCAATCTGTTTAAAGTCTGTCCCATTCAGTACTCAAGGGGCTACATATCATGGCGAGGAGGGTCTGCGAAATGTGAAGGTAGCCCTTGCTCCCCATTGTGCAGTGACCATTCTTCCAGATATATGAAATGGTGGGGTCTATCTGCAGCAGGCAGATCGGTGACGATGTGGTCAATTATATGTTCCCTTTTATTGATTCCACCATAACCTGCCACAGAGCAGTCTAGCCACCACCGGATCCAGCATCAATGCTGAGCACTATCATTAGATTGGATGCCATACAGTATGGGGACTGGGTCTTCGGCCCAACCAGTTCATACCAACCCTCCGAAGAACAACACACGCCTCTCTGACTAATGCACTGAACACTATGCCCAGTTTACCACGGCCAATTCACCAGAGCTGCACATCTTTGGACTGTGGGAGGAAACCCACGCAGACAAAGGGAGCATGTGCAAACTCCACACAGGCAGTTGCCTGAGCCTGGACTCAAAGCTGGGACTCTGGTTCTATGAGGCAGCAGTGCTAACCACTGAGCCACCATGTCAGCCTATATTGACTATATACCAAAGAGGCGCTGTCCCTCTTTGCCTGGCTGTGTCCTGTCAGTGGGACAGAACCTACCAGAGAGGATGGTGATGTTGCCCGGGATATAGTCCTGTTCACAGAATCCTGCTTTCCAGACAATATCTGACTGCTGCTTGATTAATCTGTGGGAAATGTACAACAGGTCAGTTTTACATTTTCAGCAATGAAGAGTTAATATCACTTTATTTCTTACATATTTAAAAATAAACCAAACATCATTGTTTTTCAGTTGAGAATTATTGAAGTGAGCAATAATTGAATTACCAGAGCGCACACCTAACTATTGCAGTTCAGTGACTGAGGTAAACAGCCGATTCATGTTCAGATCAGTGAACACACCATCTTGCAGGGAGCAAAGCTGTTGGAAATGATTTTGAGGAAAAGCCTGAATTCAGACACAGTGTTACTGGCCTCACCACGACCTCCAAACCACTGGTCATTTCCAAAATCTGTCCAGAGAGCTTCCAAACTGGAGCTGGACAGTTACCCGCACAATCCCTCACAATAGACTGGTTAGAGACATACCTGAACAACAGGGAGATGTGTGTGGGGCAGACTGGTCAATGGACTAGCACATGATGCTGGTCCAGACGCAGTTCAATATTTATAACAACGACCTGTAAACAGCCATGTCTTGCAAGTATATCTCTTCTTGTGTGGCTACTAAACTCTGTAATTCTGCACCTTGTACCTGATCCTGAATGAAGGTGTTATGAAGGTGATGGGCTTCTGCAGCACATGGCATCTTACATTGAACCCCTCATAAACAATATCCAGCGTATGTTAGCCACACAATGTCAGCATCCAAACAGAATTGTGCAGCTCCATTGATGGCCAGTATGATCCAGCCCAAAGACCTTGTGTGTGACTTAAGCTGGATATCTCTGTGTAAATGTTTGCAGCATTGTTCTAACCATTAACAGCCATTAAGTAAAGTCGCTTTACTGAAGGTCCGAAATCCTTTCATAATACCAACTTTTAGATTGTCCAATAAGCACAAAATCCACCCATTTATTCAGTACGCTGTTATAACAACAATATGATGAAAACTCACATTACGTAGCATTGAAATGATGAGTCTCATTGCCTCACCCAAGACCAAACTATTAATAAGTACAAGGACTTTGAAAATATACAATTACTTTCCCTTGTATTAATATTGTTAATTAATACTCGATTCTCCTGCTCCTCAGATGCTGCCTGAACGTCTGATTTTTTTTCAGAACCACATTTTTTGACTCTGATCTCCAGCATCTGCAGTCCTCACTTTCTCCCTGCTAATATCCACTCATCATCATTTTCATGGCAACAATATCACTGTGTGTTTTAACATGTCCCAGTCAGATATGAGTACGTTTTCAGTTGCTTCTGTCTATCTCAAAACTCAGCAAGGTGGGATGAGAATGCCAGTGTCTGTGATGCTCGGTATATAGGCCATGCCTCTGAGACTGACAGATTGTTTCAAACAGCATATTCCTTCAGCTGTTCACAACAAGCAAGGTACTGCCTGGACCAACCAGCCTGAGCTCACAAAACCCCAAAAAACAATGTCCAGCATTGAACAGGTCTAGACAATATTTTTATGTTAATTTAGTCATGAAATGTGATTGGGACAGCATTTATTGATGGATAGGGAACTTGAAACAGTGACACTGGCAATATACTTCCCAGTAAGGATGGTGGATGGCTTGGAAAGAATGCGAACATAGTGGGGGTCCCGTGTATCTGCTTCTCTTGTCCTTCTTGATTGTCGGGGGTTCAGAGGTACGTTGTAAGGAGACTTGGTAAATTTCTGGAGAGCACCGTGGAGATGTCAGGTATTGCTGCTACTGAGCGTCAGTGGATGAGGGGTGGAGCTGCATTCACACAGGCAAATGGAAGTATTTAATCATACACTCATTCAACATGTGTCTTAGCTATAGGGAACAGGCTTTCGGAAATGTTGAGGTGAGTTATTCCTGCAGAATTTCTAACCCTTGACACATTCTTGTAGCCAATGAATTTATATGCTTCCAAACGTGGCGCTGGAAAAGCAAAACAGGTCAGGGAGCATCTGAGGTACAGGAGAGTCAATGCTTTAGCACAAGCCCTTCACAGGAATGGGTAATGAAATCATATGGTCAGTCCCTTTCAGGCTAACGATAATCCCCGCGATATTGCTTGGTGTGTGTTCAGTTATGGTGGTGGCATTGAACGTTAGAGGATGTGGTTCAATTTTCCATTGTTAGAGGTAATTGTTGTCTGGCACATGTGTAATGGAAATGGTATTGTCATTGTTAAGCACACACCTGCATAGTTCCAGGTCCTGGTACATTTGGACAAGGACTGCTTCAGTATCTGAGTAAATCACGAATGATGTTGAACACTGTCCAATCATTGGCAAACATCCCCATTTGTGATTTTACAGTCATTTATGAAGCAGCTGAAAATTATTGGGCCGAGGGCAGAGAGCACTCCTACAGCTCACTGATGCTATCCCTTTCTCTGAGCTAGGAAGCTGGCTTCTAGTTCCACCTGCTCCAGAGGTATCTAACAACATATCTGAATGGAATAATATTACAGTATCTAACCCAAGGAGCTGAGCGAGGACTTGGTTAGCTCAATCTGATTTGTAATGCAGATTAATGCGAACAGTATGGGTTCAATTCTTCGGTAACTGAAAAGGGCTGTGCTACTCAATCTCTCCCTCACTTGCGGCATGGTCACTGCCCAGTTAAACTACCATCAGTCGTCTCTGTCTAACGAAAGAGCAGCCTTTTCATCCTCTAAGAGTATGGTGCCTTACTTTTCCATTTCTGATCTCCAGGCTTACCCAGAATCCCCGCCCCTGGGGAACTGCGGCGGAGCTGTCCTGGAGCTGAAGTGGCTGCTCTCCTCCAAACCCAGCCACCTTCCTTTGTACCAGGTATAACATCAGCCAGTGCAAACTATTCCTATTTTCTCCAGTTTTGCCGTTAATCCTGGATACACTTGGTCAAATGCAGTTATGATGATGTTAAGTGCAGTCACTGTCACCTCACCTGTAGAATTCAGCTGCATGGTCTCTTGTTGTACATCATTAAACCAAGGCTCCAATGAGCCCAAGGGATGAGAACTCAAACTGAGAATCAGTGAGCAGGTTGGTGCTGAGGAAGTGCTGCGTGATCCCACTGTGGATGACATCTTCCATCCCTTTATTAATAATAGAGATGAGAGCAATGGGATAGTCATTGATTGTCTGGTTTGTCTGAGTGTGTATAGGGCACACACGGATATTTTCACACATTGACAGGTCGATGCCAGTGCTGTATCCCAGCAGGAATAACATGAATGGAATGTTATCAGGGCCCACATCCTTTGCATTCCCCATCCCTCCAGCCGTTTGGAATTACCACACACAGTGAATCGAATTAGCTGAAGACTGCCATCTGGAGGAGAATAAAATAGATCATCCTATCGATACTTCTGTCTGAACATTGTTGTGGTCGTTTCAGCCTTAGCATTTCTATTGTTGTGTCGGGCTCTTCCATCATTGAGGAAGGTGATATGTGGGGATCCTCCTCCTCTAGTGAGTTGTTTGATTGACACCACCATTCAAACTGACTGCATGTGACAGGATTGTGGAGATTTAGTCAGATTTATTGGTTAGATCTGTCTGTCACGAGCTGTTTATGCTATTTGGTGAGTAAGTGGGCCTGTTTGGTAATGTCACCTCATTGTGAGGTGTACCTGATGCTGCCCGTGGCAGGCTCTCCTATATTCTCCATTGAACAAGGGTTTATCCCCTGGTCTGATGGTCAGGGTAAAGTGGACCATATGCCAGGCAGTGACAGTGAAAATTGTGTTGGAGTACTATTCTGATGCTGTTGGTAATGACCCATGTCACCTAACACAGACCAGTGCTGAGTTCTAGATCTCTTTGAACTCTGTCCGTTTAGCATCGTGATAGTATCTCTAACATGTGCGTTCACGCGTGTACACACGCATACTATTCACAATGAGTCTTTGTCTCCAGAAATACTGTGTACTGTAGTCATTATTCCCAATATGGTCATCGATCAATGTCTCTGCAGCTGCGGTGAAGATGAGGTCAAGTATGTTTCTCCCTGTCAGTCGTTCTCTCCCTACCTGGTGCAGACCCAGTCTCGCAGCTATGTTCTTTTGGACATGACCATCTTGATCATGAATGCTGCTGCTGAGCACCTCCTGGTGATTTTGAAATAGCCCACCCAGTATACATTCTCCAGTTCATTCACTCTGTCAGTGCATCCTCCAAGTGTTCAATGTAGAGGGACACTGATCCAGCTGAGGGAAGGGCGTCAGCAGGAGGTTTCCGTGTCTGTGTTTGATCTGAAACGTGAGGCTTCGTTATGTCACATTGTTGCTTGAGGAGTCTGTAGGACCTCTCTCTCACATTTCGCCCTAGCACCCAGATGTTAGGAAGGAGCGATTTCCAGTGCCTGCAGGGCTTTTAATTTTTTGTCACTGTCAATCGAAGGGCCTCTTCTATGCTGTATGGCACTCACTCTATAACTCTTGTGATTGGACAGTTCAAGGTCTCACTCCTTCAGTTCCTCCAAGTGCCTTGTCTATTCCACAGATTTCTACAATAGTTTCTCTATGAGACATTGCACAATTCCATTTTAAACTATATATATGTATCTCTGTATCTTTCTCTGTCATCTCATTCAGCCGCTACATCCATCTGTATCTCAGCAACCCTCCGTATCACTGCAACCTTTATATCATACTATAGCCCAATCTATCACTGTAAATTCCGCCAACCCCAACACCCCTCCCTATCTCTTTAAACTCTAGCTGCTTCACCTTTCCCCATCGCCTGTGAATGAGTTCAAAATTATCTCAGTAATCCATTCTAGCATGTACAGGCCACACTATTTATCCATTCTTGCTTTCCTATCTCTGTTACATTTCCAGCCTTGCGTTCCTATCAGTGTAACATTTCCAGCCTTGCTTTCCTCTCTCTCTGTAACATTTCCATCCTTGCTTTCCTCTCTCTGTAACATGCCCAGCCTTTCATTCCTAACTCTGTTGCGTCACCAGCCTTGCTTTCCTATCTTTCCGTAGTATCTCCAGCCTTGCTTTCCTATCTCTGCAACATCTCCATCCTTGCTTTCCTCTCTTTCTGTAACATCTCTAGCCTGGCTTTCCTATCCCTGTAACACTTAGAGCCTGCTTTCCCATCTCTGTAACATCTCCAGCTTGCTTTCCTATCTCTGCAACATCCCCAGCCTTGCTTTCCTATCTCTGCAACATCCCCAGCCTTGCTTTCCTAGCTCTGTAACATCTCCAGCCTTGCTTTCTATCTCTGTAACATCTCCAGCCTTGCTTTCCTATCTCTGCAACATCTCCAGCCTTGCTTTCCTATCTCTGTAACATCTCCAGCCTTGCTTTCCTGTCTCTGCAACACCACCCGCCTTGCTTTCCTGACTCTTTAAGATCTGAAGTCTTGCTTTCCTATCTCTGTGACATCTTCGGACTTGCTTTCCTTCACACCTCAGTGGATTGCTTTTCACACAACTCAGTAAATTGGTTATATATTTGTTCCTGCATTTCCATCTTTCTGGGGCTCTATAAATATCCCCAGCAGTGTGTCTGTCATCGTTGGGACCCTAACTTCGATCCACAAGGCCTCATTTGAAGACATGTCCAAGGTATCACCCTTCCTCACTGCAGTAACTGTTCCTTAATTAATAATGCAGCACCACCTCCTCTCTAACACCCTCTCCTGTCCTGCATATAGTTCCAATACAACAGAATACTGAGTTATTAGCCCTGACCTCTCTCAAACATGTCTCTGTGATGGCAAAAATGTTCCACCTCCACATGTCAACTCATGCCATTATCACATCTGTCTGTCTGATAATACTGCCAGTATTAACGTAAGCTGGAATATAACACCTGGAATACTCTGTGCCTCCGAGTTCCTCAATCATTCAGTATTTGTTATCAGGCTGCCCAAACCATGAACCAAAATTGTAATTCTGGAACTAAATGAATAACTGTTGAATTGTAATTTCTTTTTTCGAAAAATGTATTCATCAAGTGCAACTTCTCGGAACTGAGCAGTCAGCTCCACATACAATGAGTTTCTGATGGTTAATTCCACCCTCAGTGTGCAGAGGGGACAGCCCTCAGTAATGGAGAAACTGAGGACTGCAGTTGATGGAGATCAGAGTCAAAAAGTGTGGTACTGGAAAAGCACAGCAGATCAGGCAGTATCTGAGGAGCAGGAGAGTCGACGGTTCGGGCATGAGCTCTTTATCAGGAAGGGATTGGTACATTGCTTTTTCTTTGATTCCGTGATTCACAGGACGTTGGGGACTATACTTGATCAGGAAGGCAGCACTGTACATAACACTGAACTGGAAAGCATTCAATCAGTTGGTTGGACAGGGCGTAGACAAGTTGAGGGGAAGTACAGACTGATTGAAGTACAAACCTAAGGATAGAAAAATCCCTTGGATAAGATGGGGTATACCCTAGGTTACTCCAGGAAATGATGTAAGAGATTGTCATGCCTTTTGTGATAATCTTTGCATCCTCGCTGTCTGCTGGAGTAGTGGCAGATGATTGGAGAGTGGCAAATGTCATTCTCTTGTTCAGGGAAAAGAATAGGAATAACCCTGGGAATTATAGAACAGTCGGTCTTACACCAGTGGTGGGCTAAGTATTGGAGGCAATTCTGAGAGACAGGATTTCCAATTACTTAGAAAACGATAGTTTGATTAGAGATAGTCAGCATGGTTTTTTGAAGAGCAGGTCATGCCTCGCAAACCTTATTGAATTCTTTGAAGATGTGAAAAAAAACACATTGATGAAGGTAGACCAGTAGATGTGGTGAACAAGAATTTTGGAAAGGCATTTGATAAGAGTCCCCATTGTAGGCGCATTTAGAAAGTAAAGAGGCATGGGAAGCAGGGAAATTTGGCTGTCTGGATGCAGGCGTGGCTGGCCCATAGAAGGCAGGGGATGGTAACAGATGGAAAGTATTCAAACTGGAGCTCACTGACCAATGGTGTTCCACAGGATCGGCTCTGGGACCTGCGCTCTTTGTGATTTTTATAAATGACTTTGCTGAGGAAGTGCAATGGTGGGTTAGTACGTTTGCCAATGACATGAAGGTTGATGGAGTTGTGAATAGTCTAGAGGAATGCTGTAGTTTGCAACAGGACTTTGACAGGATGCAGAGCAGGGCTGAAAAGTGGCAGATAGAGTTCAAACTTAAAAAGTGCGAAGTGATTTATTTTGGAAGGTTTCATTTGCATACAGAATATAGGCTTAAAGGCAGAATTCTCAGCAATGTGGAGGAACAGAGGTATCTTGGGGTTCATGTCAATAGATCTCACAAAGTTACCACCAAGTTGATAGGGTTGTTAAGAACGGAATGGTCTGTTGGCTTTCATTATCAGGGGGATTGAGTTTAAGAGCGACGAGGTTAATGCTTAGCTCTATAAAGCTGTGGCTCAACCACACTTGGAATTTTGTGTTCAGTTCTGGTTGCTTCATTATAGGAAACACGTGGAAGCCTCAGAGATTGTGCAGAGGAGATTTACCAGGATGCTACCAGGACTGGAGGGCATGTCTTAGCAAGGAAGTTTGAGGGAGCTAGGACTTTTCTCCCTGTAGCGACAAAAAATGACAGCTGACTTGATAGAGGTGTACACGATGTTCAGAGGCAAAGATTGGATAGCCAGAGTCTTTTCAACAAGGGGCGTAATTTTAAGGTGATTGGAGGAATGTTTTGGGGGATGCCAGAGGTATGTTCTTTACACAGAGAGTGGTGGGGGCAGAGTGCACCACCAGTGATGGTAGTAGAGTCAGATACATTAGAGATAATTAAGACGACCCTTGGATAGGCACATGGAAGTTAGGGCATTGAAGATTATGTAGGATAGTCTGATCTTAGAGTAGGATAAAAGGCCGACAAAACATTGAGGGCTGAAGGGCTCTTACTGAGCTGTACTGTTCTATATTCCAAATTTCACTCAATTTGTGGATTCTCATCAGTTGGTGAAAGTGTGAGGGTGTGAGGTGTGTGAGGGAATGAGGTGTGTGAGGTCAGGAAGCTGAGGAGGAACGTTGGACCAAGACTTCCTGTTATGGTGTGCATGGTTACATTCACCTGAGTGTCAGCACAATACGTGCAGAGACCTAGACCAGACAAAATCCACAAAGTTCATTTATTAAACTGATTTTTGATTTGCCGTTAGCTCCCGGTTTCTTCAGATACATTCTGTTGGGTGACCCATGTATTAATATCTGGCCATCCACAGGCATGTACAGATTTATTTTGATACTGGTGAATGTGAAGGTACATTTATCGGATATAATTTCAGAGGATTCACAGTGAGACACAAGATACTGCAATATGCTTTTAATTGTGAACATTTTCACCCAGTGTCTGGTCCAGGGAGCAGATGTATGGAGTATGGGGGACATGCCAGCACCAAAAGCAACACCATTTGATTCTGACACTCCATGTCCATACAACTACTCTCTGGGTCTGGATTTGACTGGGGATGACATTGTAACCCGAAAATGTGCTGCTGGTCAAAGCACAGCAGGCCAGCCAGCATCCAAGGAACAGGAAATTCAACGTTTCGGGCCAGAGCCCTTCATCAGGAAAGGGCTGATGAAGGGCTCTGGCCCGAAACGTTGAATTTCCTGTTCCTTGGATGCTGCCTGGCCTGCTGTGCTTTGACCAGCAGCACATTTTCGGCTCTGATCTCCAGCACCTGCAGACCTCACTTTTTACTCCATGACATTGTAAGACCTAGTTCCTGGTCAATCATTGGTATCTGATTTAGGCAGTATTTGTAACTTCACTGAGAACAGTGATAGCCTGTTGGCTAGTTTCCTTCTGCCCAAGGTGGAATCCAAATGATTTACTTTGAAGGAATGTTTGAATGATTACCCTGACCCAGGTTGGAAATTATCTGGACAGATTCAGGAGCAGGTCAGTGTCTCACTGAGTGCCAGAGGTAGCTATGAGGTCCAGTAGCACTGTGCCGGAATTGAAGCCTTTTGGAATCCATTTTTAATGTCAGTCATGATTGCAACGTGGTGGGTTTACTGACCAGAACAATAATCAGGTGTTTGCCATGTTTGTGAATTGGGCAAGGATGAAATATTAACTACAATTATTCAACTGAACAATAATTGTGTCGTCTCTGAAAACTGCTAAGTTGATTATATATTGATGGAACTAAAATAACCACCTAACAACGCTTTATGATACAAAAGTAAAGAGTGCACGTTTTGTTTTGTACAGCAAAAGAACATGTTGTCTGAGTAGATCGAGTGAATCCTTAGAAGAGTACAAAGGCAGTATGAGTATACTTAAGAGGGAAGTCAGGAGGGCAAAAAAAGGGACATGAGATAACATTTGAAAATCGAATTAAGGAGAACCCAAAGGACTTTACAAAAACATTAAGGAAAATAGAGTAAGTAGGGAGAGAATAGGTTCCCCTCAAAGATCAGCGACGAGGCATTTGTGTGCAGCTGCAGGAGCTACGGGACATAATAAATGAGCATTTTGCATCAATGTTTACTGTGGAATATTACGTGGAAGATACTGAATGTAGGGAAATAAATGGTGACATCTTCCAAATGTTTA
Organism: Hemiscyllium ocellatum; assembly: GCF_020745735.1. Taxonomy (NCBI): domain Eukaryota; kingdom Metazoa; phylum Chordata; class Chondrichthyes; order Orectolobiformes; family Hemiscylliidae; genus Hemiscyllium; species Hemiscyllium ocellatum. The sequence continues at coordinate 320,764 of NW_026869068.1, read as the reverse complement.
TATTACAGAGGAAGATGTGCTGGTTGTCTTGAAACACATAAAAGTGGATAAATCCCCAGGACCAGATCAGGTGTACCGCGACCTTTGTGGGAAGTCAGGAAAGTGATTGCTGGGCTTGTTACTGAGATATTTGTATCATCAATAGTCTCAGGTGAGGTCCCAGAGGATTGGAGGTTGGCGACTGTGCTGCCACTATTTAAGAAGGGCGGTAAGGACAAGGCAGGGAACGAGAGACCAGTGAGCCTGACAGCGGTAGTGAGCAGGTTCTTGCAGAGAACCCTGAGGGACAGGATGGACATGTATTTGGAAAGGCAAGGACTCATTAGGGATAGTCAACATTGCTCTGTGAGTGTAAAATAATGTCTCACAAACTTGATTGAGATTTTTACAGAAGTAACAAAGAGATTGATGAGGGCAGAGAGTTGGACGTCATTTATTTCAACTTCAGTAAGACGTTCGACAAGGTTCCCCATGGAAACCTGGTTAGCCAGCTTAGATGTCATGAAATACAGGGAGAAATAGCCATTTGGGTACAGAACTGGCTCAAAGGTAGAAGGCAAAGGGTGGTGGTGGAGGTTGTTTTTCAGACTGGAGGCCTGTGACCAGTGGAGTACCATAAGGATCAGTGCTGAATCCACTACCTTTCGTTATTTATATGCATGATTTGAATGTGAGCATAAAAGGTACAGTTAGTAAGTTTGCAGATGACACCAAAATTGGAGTTGTAGTGGACAGCGAAGAAGGATACCTCGAATTGCAACAGGACCTTGATCAAATGGACCAATGGGCTTAGGAGAGGCAGATGGAGTTCAATTTACATAAATACGAGGTGCTGCATTTTGGGAAAGCAAGTCTTAGCAGAAGTTATACTCTTAATGGGAGATCCAAGGGAGTGTTGCTGAACAAACAGACCTTGGAGTAAAGTTTCATTGTTCCTTGAAAGTAGAGTAGCAGATAGATAAGAAAGTGAATTACACGAATGGTGTGCTTTCCTTTATTGGTCAGAGTATTGAGTACAGGAGTTGGAAGGTCATGTTGTGGGTCTACAGGAAGTTAATTAGGCCACTTTTGGAATATTGCATGCAATTCTGGTCTCCTTCATATCAGAAGGAAGTTGTAAAACTTGAAAGGGTTCAGAAAAGATTTATAAGGATATTGCTAGGGTTGGAGCATTTGAGACGTAGGGAGAGCCTAAATAGGCTAGGGCTATTTTCAGCGGAGCGTCGGAGGTGAGGGGTGATCGTATTACGGTTTATAAAATCATGAAGGGCATAGATAGGGTAAACAGACAAGTTGTTCTCCCTGGTGTGGGGCCATCCAGAAGTAGAGGGCATATATTTGGGTGAGCGGGGAAAGATATAAAAGACAGCTAAGAGGCACCTTTTTCATGCAAAGAGTATTATGTGTATGGAATGAGCTGCCAGATCAAGTGGTGGAGGCAAGTACAATTGCAACATTTAAAGGGCATCTGGATGGGTCTATGAATAGGAAGGGTTTGGAGGGATATGGACCGGGTCCGGTCAGGTGGGACTAGATTGGGTTGGAATATATGGTCGGCATGGACAGATTGGATCAAAGGGTCTGTTTCCATGCTGTACATCTCTATGACTCTAATTTAGAAATGACAATAATTTAACATGCACTGTCAAATAAATAAATGTTTATGTTATTAAATTGTAGCAAACATTAAGTTGAAGACTTGCAATTTTTAGAATGAATAATAAAGAAAGAAGAACAAGGACAATTACAGTACAGGAGCTGACCCTTCTGCCCTTGAAGCCTGCACCGATCCAGATCCTCTATCTAAACCTGCTGCCTATTTTCCAAGGATCTGTATCCCTTTGTTACCTGCCCATTCATGTATCTGTCTAGATATACCTTAAATGATGCTCCCATAAAATACTCCAAATGTGCCCCGATCAGAGTCTTGTAGAGAGTCAGAAATCCATCTCTGCTTTAATATTCAAGTCCTCTCAAAATAGATGCCATCATTGTATTTGTCTTTCTGACCGGATAGGCTACCTGAAACAATGAAAAGGTATGATGGACATTAACAAACTTCTTATGGAGTTACAAAAATGAACAGTGATTAAAGCATGCTGGCAAGTGGATCCCGGCCTTGAGTAAACTGTCTGTGTTAATCCACATGCTGAAGAATCCAGACAGGCTGCAGCTCCCTCCAGACAGTTTGCAAATAATCCTGACAGCTACAGTACAGACCCTGCAATACCCTCCTGAAGATGGACTTTAATGGGACATTAGAATGTCGCCCTTGGGCCAGCAATATGCCAAACCCTGGTTGAGTCTGATTGATCAGGGTAAATGATCTGGGAATTTGTGTTGCAGATGTTTCGTCCCCTGTCTAGGTGACATCTTCAGTGCTTGGGAGCCTCCTGTGAAGCGCTTCTGTGTTCTTTCCTCCGGAATTTTCAAACCAATACAAACGCCGGAGGAAAGATCACAGAAGCGCGTCACAGGAGGCTCCCAAGCACTGAGGATGTCGCCTAGACAGGGGACAAAACGTCTACAACACAAATTCCCAGCTCGGCGAACAGAACCACAACAACGAGCACCCGAGCTACAAATCTTCTCCCAAACTTTGAGGGGAAATGAACCTGATCATTCCATTGACAGATCCTCCATACCCTCTCAAGGGCTTGAAGACTTGGAAGGATAAGAATCACCTCAAAACCCCACAGCGTGTAGTAACGGAGAATAACCACTGAGAAAGAAGACAACTCCAAGACTATTGGAAGAATAAGAAGGCATCACCACGTGGAGCCTGACCAAGTTCTAGTGTGGTGGTACACTATCAGCCAAAGTTAAGTAAAAGCATAAGACACTTTGCAGTATTTTTCATTACTTTATAGTAAACTGTATTGTACAAACACTGACTGTGTTCAATAAACAAATATTATTGTTTGTAAGAGTTGGCTCAGTACTTTTGCTGAATAGAAGCTTTTAAACACACTGTGCGGCCGATACAACACCTTTCTAACTATTCCCTCAACCTGCAAGTTTACCTTGAGACAATCCTGTATGAGAACTCACAACTCTGTTTGCACTTCAGATTTCTGAATTTTCTTTACACTTATGGAATATTTCATGCCTCTCTTCCTCCTCACAAAGTGCATCACCTCATGCTTTCCCAAGATGTACTCCATCTGCCCCTTCTTTTCCCACTCTCCTATTCTATCTAAATCCTTCTGCAGCCTCCCTGCCTCCTCAATGCTACCTGTCCCTCTACCTACCTTTGGTTCATCTAAATGCTTACCCAGAATGCCCTCAGTTCCTTAATATTGATCGTTTATGTACAAAGTAAAAAGTTGTGGTCCCAACTCTGAGCCTTGTGGGACAGCAGTTGTCATCAGCTGCTATCCCAAGAAGGACCCTTTTATCCCCACATTATACTTGCTGCCAGAAAGCTAAGCTTCTGCACACACTAGTACCTTGCCTCTAACAAAATGGGACCTTATTGTACTCAGCAGCCTCCTGTGTGGCACCTTGTCACAGTCCTTCTTCAAGTTTAGGTGGATAACATCCACTGACTTTCCTTTGTCTCACTTGCTTGATACATCCTCAAATAACTCTTACAGATTTATGAGGCATGACTTCCCCTTCATGAAACCATATCAATTTTACCCAATTTTACAATTCACTTGGCAAGTATTCAGAAATCTCATCTTTCAGAATGGATTCCAGGTTCTTACACATGACTGTCTGTCACTTTCTGCCTTTTGCCTTATTCCCTTCTTAAAGAGGATGCCACATTATCAACTTTCTCAGCTTCTGAGCATCTCCCTGATTCTAGAACTTTATGAAAGATCACCACAAGTGTCTCGTTTATTTCTTCAGCTATCTCCCTTTGCACTCTGCGATATCGCCCATCTGGTCCAGTTCATTCACCCATTTAGTTTTTTCGAGCAACTTCTCCAAGTAAGCTCTGCCTCCATGCTATCATGAATTTGTGGGACACTATTCGTGTCTTTCACTGAAAAAAACTGATGTGAAATAATTGTTCTGTTTCTGATCCATTATTTGTTCACCATTGCTCTATCTCCAGCATCATTTTCTGTGTCCCAATGTCCATTTCTGCCTCTCTTCTGCCCTTTATTTATCTAAAGAAACTCGTCCAGTCTTCTTTAATACTACTGGCTAGCTTACCCTCATATTTAATCTTCTCCCTCCTATTTCTTTTTTTTTTTGCCCTGCATTAGTATTTGTAAGCTTTCAAATCCTCTGGTTTCCCACTGGCATTTGCCATGTTATCTGATTTCTCTTTTGCTTTTACGCTAACCCTGATTTCCCATGTCAGCCATTGTTACCTCATCCTCCCTATACCATGCTTCTTTTAGCTTGGGATGAGTCTCTTCTGTGTCTCCTGACTTACTCCCAGAAGGCCCCCCCATTACTGTTCCACTGTCTTTCCTGCTGGCCTACTCTCCCAGTCAATTCAACCCAGTTCCTCCTTCATACCTTTGTAGTTGCTTTTATTCAGCAGTAATATTGTGAACTCTGATTCTATCTTCACCATATTAAAATGAAGAGCAGGTTCAATGATATTATGCTCACTGCATCATAAAGCTTTCTTTACCTTAAGCTCCCTTATCAAGTCTGCCTCATTGCGCAACTGTAAATCCAGTATTGCCCGTTCCCTCGTTGCCTGTACCATAAGCTGCTCCAAAAAGCCATCTCATCGACATTCCACGAATTCCATTTCTTGCAAACCACTGCCAACTTGATTTTCTCAGTCTACCTGCACATTGACATCCCCCCAATCACTGTAACTTTGCATTTTCTAAACATCTTTTCTATCTCCTGATGTGTCCTCCGCCCCAGCTCCTGACTATGATTTGTAGGCCTGTACATAACTCCAACTATGGTTTTTCACCTTTTCTGTTTCTCAATTGTAAACACATAGATTCTACACCGTCTGTCCCTACTTTGAGTTTTGGGAACAAAGTGATGGAAATATTAAACCTGATAGCATTATCACAAATTCATAGTTTAGCAATTGATTAAAAATATTAAATGGTCAATTCCATTGGCCACAATCTATTTATTAGGCCAAATATTCTGTCTGTACCAGGGAAGAATGCAGACATTTGAAACTGTTCGAAAAGCAAGGCATGAAGAGGACATAAGTCTATAAATAGATAACGGTAGGTCAAGTCAACAGACAAATATTGTTGTGTGGAGCATCGTAAGAAAAACTGTCTGTGCGCTCAAAGATGTTGGTGGGACGAATTTAAAGGCAGTGTATTATTTTAAGTGAGAGATTGGGTTGAGGCACAGAGGAACCGCCACTTGGATTACAAAATAAAACCTTTAGGTGTACATAAAGTTTTGAGGGAGGTAAGATAAATGTAGAAGCTTGCTCAAACAGAATACATTCAAAATTAGGGAAGATTTCCCGCAGTTTTGCAGGGTAGTAGTGAGTCCACATCGAGAGAGTGATGGCCATAATGACATGCAAATTAGTTCAGAGAAGATTCATTCAACTCACTCATGTGAGGAATGTTTATTTCAGTAGGAAATCTTGAACTGACTGACTCCGGATCTGCTGGAGTTTAGGCGAACAACATGTGATCTTGGTAACCCCAAATTATTCCAAGTAGTTCTTTCAGTTTGAACTCTGAAACAATTTTTCAGCTTGTGAGAGAGATTACCAGGAGTGAATGGACAATAAAACTGAAGAATATCTCAATAAAGAAGATGTTGGTTGTTTTAACCCACCCAAAGTGTCGTGTATTTGTGAACTCTCTTCCCAGATAGCAATGAAGGATAAGACATTGAATATTCCTAAGGCAGAGGCAGGCAGAGTCTTGACTAAGAATGACGCAGTAACATTGTAAGGGCAAAGGAGGAATGCGTAATTGAGGTCAGAATCAGATCATCCACGATCTTATTGCATGACGGAGCTGTATTGGTGACTTACTCCTGATGCTAGTTTCGACATTTCTGTTGTTTTTTAGATCCTGAAAAATTATGAGACGATTCCATGAACATGCAGACTGCTCCTTTCAGGTTATTAGGCACATCTTTCCACATGTGACTTTTAAACAGCCCTGGAAAAAGCACTCAGGAAAGTTTCATGGTTTTGGAGAAAGATCAGGAGCATAGGATTATTACAAGTCTATGCAATAATGAAGGGAAGTCTGTTTTTATGTTATTGGTTTCCTTAAAATAATGTTTCAAACCGCTGGAATAATGTTAGTGCTTTTGATGGACGATGCTTGAACTGAGCATGTGAATTATCTTGAATGTTTTCAGAGATGGCTGGGCTGTCCTAGGTTGAGTACGTGCTGATACTCCATGGGATGATGCTGGTTTGTAATCTCACCACTTACTGAGCACAGTTTGATGGAACAAATTAAAATGTCCCATTGGCTCGTGTTTCAAAATATATCAAAGGTTTCATGGCTGCCACCACATGGGATCATGTAATAAAGTAAAAGCCCATTGAGTCTGCACCATCCAGTGCTGACTCAATGTGTTATAAAGTTTGTGCGGTTACGTTCCGAAACCATCCTCCCAGGCAATGAATTCTTGACACATATCATCTTCTGGGGTCAAAACAGATTCTACAAATCCACTCTTAGTATCTTCTCTTTCATTTCAAATATATATCCCCTTGTTTTTGACCAGTTGACTAAGGGGAACAGCTGTTGTCTGTTCATTCTGCCCAAACCTCTCATGCTCTTATACACCTCTGTCAGGTTCACCCCTCACCCATCTCTGCTTCAAAAGCAAATCAAGCCTATCTTCATGGTTTGAGTTCTCTCTTGTCTTGTTCCGTCTTCCAAAGTGCAGCATCTCACATATTTCAGTCTTACCTTTTATCAGCCATTGATCTGGCCATCTGACCATCCATTTGTACCCTCCTGTACCCTAACACGTTCCTGCTCACTGTGATCCACCCGGTTAATCATTGTGTCATCTATAACATGGTTTATCATCGTTCAATATCCCCACCATTTGGCACATTATTATCATCATCATTTATTAATTTCAGAAGCAAACCTTGATTTTCTTCCTGTTCTACAGATATTGTTGCAGAATTGGGAATTCCAGACTATTGTTTTTCCTATTTTGTTGAATTTACAGCTGAATCAATTGTGATCTTTTGTGAGGGAGCCACAAATTTTATTTGGGACATGGAGCTGAATTCTGCTTTTATACCCCGCCCCTCTGCATGTATTATTCATAAGTCTTGGAAATCATTAACCTTGGACTAGCTTTTGGCTCCTTGCCCTGCACAATTTCCATTTGATGTGGGCCTGGAGCTTATTCTTTACAACATTCGCTGCAGTCGTCAGAGCTTAAAGATCTTTGGAATTGCGGGTGATAATAGCAGCAATCTTCTTTCTGGCCAAGTACACCTAATATCTACCTGGTTACCACCATGCTCAAATACCTTCTGTTTTGCAAAGGAAATCTCTCTCTTTGCTGTCTGGGCGAGTGCAGCATTCGGAGCAGACTGGAGGGCTGTAATCTGCTGCAATTAAGTTACAGACAGTCTGACAAAATAAGGTGTCTCAGCTCTCTTCAGCCGAGCCTCAAGCATATGCTGCTGCTCTCCATCTGCCGCTTCTGAGTCGCTGAGTAAGAAATAATCACATCCCTTGTATAGGCCTTGGCAGTCTTCCAGATCACCATCGGATTACTGGCCGTACACAAGTTAATGTCCCAAAAAAAATTAAATTCCCACGAAAAATACTCAATGAATTTGCTATCCTTCAGAAGGTGCCAGTGCCATGAGCCTGTCCCATTACCACCATCTTTGCCCTTCATGTACACTGCCAAATGATCAGAAATGACTATGTTCCCAATTCTACAGGACAGCACCGAATGTAAAAAGACCAATGGGGCAAAGAACATGTCAGTCCTAGTATAGCATTTATGTGGGTTAGAAAAAAAGGTGAAGTCCCTATCTTCAGGGTGAAGACATCTCACACATTGACCAACCCAGCTACCTGTTCAGGTCCACTAGCTGCCTGGGCGGCCGGGAAATACCCGCGCCACCTTGGGGTCCATCCGTCAGTTAAAGTCTCCCCTTAATTGTATGACGTGCCCCAAGGATCATCAACCTGGTGAGTGCTTCTATTTGAAATTTGAGGGGGTGTGCTAGGGGCAATATTACTCAAGATCCAGTATTCCTCCCCATGTATTAAAACTTTAAGGATCAGAGACCACCAACATTCACTCTTAATTTGGTCAAACAGCAGAAGTGGAAGGTTCTTATGAATGAGTATAGCCACTCCTCTACTTGTTGTATTAAAGGATGAGAAAACACCCGGCTGAACCTTCCCTGTTGTAACTTTCAGTGCTTCTTATCGATTAGATGTGTTCTTGCAGCAAGGTTACATCAACCATTTTCTTTTTTTCTACATTTTTCTCTTAATCGTGAATGCCCCCCTTTATCATTCCAGTGCACCATTTAAACGAACGGTTAGCCATAACCATCCGAAGCAACCCATGACCCACTGGGAGAAGAACCCCATTTATAGCACACCGAGTGATAGCTGTAAACAGTTCATATCAACGGGAAAATATAACTGCAAAAACAACCAAATCAAAACTTCTAACAACTACTTCTACCATGAACCAAAATAAAACACAAGTATGGAGAGACTTCCCCCTTGCCCACAGGGGACGCTCATACAACCCATTAATCCACCATGGCTCCTCCTAGCTGAAACCACTCCCAACCTGGACAAAGCAAAGTTTAAGACAGTTACACGGGTTTTACAACAAGAAAATTAAAAGTGGTCATTCAACCCCACCCCATCCATACCTTCACCCGAGGCAGTCCTGGTGAAACAAAATGTAACCACTCCACCTCCCCCAACCCCCTTTCCTATTCCGTACTAAGAGAGAGAAATGAAAAGCAAATATAGAAAAAAAAAAGGATAATGGGAGAGGAGGAAGAAAGGAGGAGTGAGAAAAAGGAAAATTGGGACCTCCACATACTAAAAAAAACCATACCGAGGTAAACCAGGCAAACCCCAGAGAAACAAAGGGAACACATTTGCCCATATTATTTGAACCAGCCAGTCTATTTTAATGTTTACAGGAAATCCTTTTCGTTTCTCTTGAGTCAAAATTAAACACAGACCCTCCATGGCTGATATCGTACCAAGTACAGAATATTCACATCCCTCAGAGTCCTTTTTGGCCTTATTAAGGCTTACCTCTTGCGGATCACAGCCGTAGAAAGGTCTTGGAAAAACATAATTTGTGATCCATTGTAGATTAGAACCTATGGAAACTTCCGCAGAACTCGAGAAGCTTCCAGCACCTATTTTCTCGATCGTGCTGGAGTTGCACAAGGACCGGCAGTGCACTGGTCCAATCCGGGCCTGTACACTGCGACCCATTGGGCCCACTCAACCCGCACCCAGTCTGCTCTGACTTCCAGCTTCAAAAACTGTGTGAGCTATTGCTCCAAGAAGCTGACGAGCTGGCTTTCTTTTCTCATTCCAGCAGCGCGACCAAGCTGATGTTCTTCTGACGGCTCCGATTTCGAGTCCTCGACCTGCTCTACTAAGGCCGTATCTAACATTCCCGGCCTTGGACCCGACAAGCTGAGGATTCTGCCATAGTTCCGAAGCCGCCGTCTGCCCTTCCAACTCCCCGACGTATGGCCTGAATGCTGAATCTCCTGGTCATGCTTCTGCAGCTTGGCTGAGATCAGTTCCCGCATGGTTCAGGTCTCCTCCATGGCTGAATCAATCTTCTCTCAGGCTCCTGCACTCCAAATCGAATCTGCTCCACAAATAAGTTCCCTGGTGTGCTCGCGGAGGCCGACATCACAGATGCAGGCGTATCCTGCTGGTTGTGATCCTCGTGGTCATTTTCCCTTAATCATTTTCCTTACTCACTTAAAATGGCAGAGAGCAATGCTGTGGGTCAAAAATGACAGATGTTTACGACTGTAGGGAAGAAATAGAGGATAACGCAAACTTTGTCTGGGTTCTGGTGCAGATCTCAGCAGGCAGTTTCCTGGATCGCTGCAATCATGGATCTCCCCCGAATAATCAGTGTTAACAAACAGTGGTTTGAAGACGTTTCTTGTAGATGGAGACAATTGAGAACCATTGGATGTAATATCGTTGGATGTTCAGCTGGATGTTTAAGAGTTCAGAACGTGAATAGTAAAAAAATTAAACCAAAGTATTTCAGGAGGGACATTTGGAAATGGAAAGGTAAAAGTGAAGTAGGCCTTCATTTAAAGGCAATTGGAATATCGAAGTAAAGGCGTTCTTCACAGGCTGCATGCAGTGCAGATGAGATTATACCTGTGTTCAGTACTGTTTCAAAGAATGAGAGGTGATCTCAGCGGATCTTAGAAAATTCACGCGCAGCAGACTGACTAATACAGGACATGGCGAAGTGCATCAGGTAAGATTAGGGAATCCCAAGATATTTTACAAAAACATCAACCAGAACAGAATAACCAGGGAACAATAAGGACCCATTTCGAAACCAAGCGGCTATCTGTGTGTGCAGCTGCTGAACATTGATGGATTGTGACACGAGAGCTTCACATCTGTTTTACTTGGGAGAAGAAGGAGGCAGATACAGAATTCAAGAAGATGCATCGTAAAGCTCTCGAACAGATTGATATAAGATGCAAGTTGGGATTGATGGTTTTGGATGATGTAAAGTCCAGATGAGTTGTATCTCACGATGCTGTTGGAGACAAGAGAGGAAATGATCTGACGTAAATGTTTATGTCGAATCTGACCAAAAGGTGATGCCAGAGGACTAGAGAACCTGCTATATGTTCCCAAGTTACTGGAAAGGTGTGGAGATAGAGCAGTGTCTGGTGGTGTACCACAGCGAGCAGTGCAGTGCATCTTATTATTTGTGTATTCATAAATGATGTACATGTGAATATTGAGGGGAGACCGTGGGGTGGGGGACGAGTGTAATAATAAATTTGTGTTTGATGCAAAGATTGGCCGGGTAGTTGGCAGTGAAAAAGAAGGCCTTATTTTCAGGAAGAGACAGATAGAATGGCAGATGGGCAGATAAATGGCAGATGGAATGCAAACTGATAATTATGAGGTGATGCAGTGTGGAAGAAGGAATCACACAGGGGAGTATTGAAGGAATGGCAGCGCACTAGGAAGCTCAGAGGTGTTTTCTCCACATATCCCTGAATGTGACTGGAAAGTGTAATAGCCAGTTAAGAAAACACACGGACTGTAGGCACAGCGTTTATTCATCGAGGTGAAATACTATGAGCCAAACAGCCATTTGCTAGGCCATAGATAGAATACTGTGTGCAGTTCTGGGAGCCACATTACAGGAAAGTTTCGCTTTCTCAGTAACTTCAGAAGCTAGGGGTCTCAACAGAGTTGGAAGCTTCAGTGGAAGTCTACTAGCTGCAACTGTCTCTGAATTTTTCACTTGATTTCTTTTCCATCCTCGACTGGAGAACTGCATCTGAGAATCTGTGCCTGAACTTTCCTTTTTGCCAAGTATGTGTTTATGGGATATTACTGTATCAGAACTCTTAATTAATAATGGTTGCTCTATCTATCATTCTGATAAGATTTCCAAAAAGACTTATTTTTCTGAATCCGGTTTATTTGCCTGTGTTGTGTTTTTCTTACGTCTTGTAGTTTAAACCCTCACATTGCATTTGGAACAGACACTTTACATTTCCTTTAAAATAAGAAATCTTCAGAGTCTAGATCACCACCTTTCAAATATTTTTGAGTGGCACAGGTGTGGTCTGAAACACGTGACTCGTTCCCTTCCTGTGTAATTGGTTGGAAGCAACCAAATGGGCTATCACTACTCTTCTCCAATCATTTCATTGAGCTGAATGACTTCCTCATAGTCTTGTGAAAACTAGCGTTAGGGGATGAATGAGCCTCCTCCTTTAATTGTGGAAATGTGCAGTGTCCAGCAGTTACTGTTATACGAATGTTACCGACACTTCAACAGCACAAGCCTAATGTTGTCCAGGTCTTTCTGCACATGGCACAGAACTGGTTCAGGAGCAAACCCCCCCACCCCCCACCTTGTCATCTTATGGTGTGGGCAAGACATTTGTGAACAGCTGAAGATATTTGTGTTCAGGAAGCGTCCTTGAGGATCTTTTGTGCAGCATGTCCAGCTCAGCATGGATTTATGTTACACAAAGCACAATCACATGTGCTTAAAATGCTATTAAATCACACTAAAAAGGGAAGTTTACAACTCATTGCAATTAAGTGAAATCCTGCTCAGGCTCCTTGAGACCGACCTCAGTTAAGCCTGCTGCCTTAGTGTAAGGCCAGACACTCTTCCCTGGGCCCTTGTGTTCACATTTTTTGCTCATATCAACAGTCGCGGTGTGAGGGCAGGAAGCGCTTTATTTAACCAGTCAGGGAGTTGATGGCTGTGAAGAATTGAACATAAAGAGGGATATTAGACCTTATGAATATTATTGTTGGGCAAGACAGGCTTGTGGGTGTTGAGGCGTGGGGTTGTCGGGGTGTGCGGATG